>NW_008825616.1:925717-927727 GCF_000699105.1 Pygoscelis adeliae
AAACTGGACAAATACTTGAAAGTACAATCCGTGGTGAATTACTAAGTAGACAAACCACATGAAGCTCAGGAAATCCCCTCAGCTGAAGATATTCAGTTATCTTCCTTGGGCATGCTTTTCTGACTACTGTGAATGGCAGGATTCTTGGTATCGGTCAGTGTGGTGGTTGTTATGAGATGGCAATGGCTGTCACCAGCACCTTTCAATGAATAAATCTTAACTAGCTGGACATTACAAGTTGGAAGTATCTACAATGATGAGCAACATGGGCCCAGTGTTTGTAAGAGTCAATACATCCTGCATTTTTCTGATTTTTTTTTCCAGAACACCACTGGATATGTCCACGCTAATGAGCATATGATGCAGTATGAGTGGGGCAGAGCAAAATGCTGCAGAGCAAAGTGGTTGGTGCTGCGGAATGGACATCACATCATACATAGTTCAGGGCATTTTAATTTCATCTAACTTTAATTTGGTCCCAAGATGTTTGGCTCCCTGGCCTTACTCCCTTAGATCTAAATCAGCATAGACTTTTCATAGATCTAAATCTGGTGGTTTTCTTTTTTAACCAGAGGGGTTTGAATGCCTCCATGTGTGTGCAGAAATACGGCATACATTATGTTATTTTTCACAAACATAAAAATTGGGACATGAATAATGAATTTTCCTACTTTTGTTCACATTCTGTGACTTATGAATAGTCAAAATTTTAACCTGTTTAACAAATGAAGTCAACGTGTCAGTGGAAATTTAGTGGAAAGAAAGCTGAAGAGAGTGATCTAAGAGGTCAGTGCAGTTGCCCAAACATCGATGTCTAGCACCATTTAGGATGCTGCAGGGGATTATGCATTCAGTTGTTGCACCAGAAGAGCACTGGTCTCCCACCGGTCCTTTGACATATGTGGCAGCCTAATGCTAATGTCACCTTATAGTGTCCCAAGTGGCACTAGATGCCTATATCTGTGCAACAGATTTCAGACCCAAATATTCCTCACAAAGCCACGAGGAAACTGTAAATAAAGAGTCACGAGCTGAGGGATCTGCTGAACTACCTCAGGCAGGGAGTTTGGATAATTTTTTATTACCTAAAGATGGACTGGCTGTCTAACTGAGGAGACTGTTCATCAAGAAAGGCTGTAGTGATTTCAATCATCCAGGACCCATGTTTGCTATCCTAAGAAATTGTTCTGCCTTGAGGGAGATAATGCTAGTCTAATCTCTCTGAAAGGCAAATGAGTCATACCTGAATTTGTAATAGAAAACAGCCCCTGGCCTTCAGAAATCACTTTAACTCCTTGCACAGAGAGAATACAAAAAGGTAAAAAAGTAGAGCGTGCAAAGTGAAGAGCATTCTGGCACAGAGGTGCCTGGGAAGGCTTGAAGGAAAATCTATCCTAGGGTGGGTGAATGCTTCCACCCTTCCTGCAGAGGAGCTGTAATGGTCATTGTAGGGTGCGAAAAAAACTCCTTCAAGCTCTTATCCTACTGTTTGAGGGAATCATAGAATTGTTTAGGTTGGAAAGGACCTTTAAGATCATTAAGTCCAACCGTTAACCTAGCACTGCCAAGTCCACCACTAACCTGTGTCCCTAGGCGCCACATCTACACGTCTTTTAAGTACCTCCAGGGACGGTGACTCCACCACTTCCCCGGGCAGCCTGTTCCAATGCTTGACAACCCTCTTGGTGAAGAATTTTTCCTAATATCCAATCTAAACCTCCCCAGGCGCAACTTGAGGCCGTTTCCTCTCGTCCTATCCCTTGTTACTTGGGAGAAGAGACTGACCCCCACCTCGCTACAACCTCCTTTCAGGTAGTTGTAGAGAGCGATGAGGTCTCCCCTGAACCTCCTTTTCTCCAGGCTGAACAACCCCAGTTCCCTCAGCCGCTCCTCATCAGACTTGTTCTCCAGACCCCTCACCAGCCTCGTTGCCCTTCTCTGGACACGCTCCAGCACCTCAACATCCTTCTTGTAGTGAGGGGCCCAAAACTGAACACAGTATTCCAGGTG
>NW_008825616.1:927927-938231 GCF_000699105.1 Pygoscelis adeliae
GGCAGCTTTCCAGCCACTCTTCCCCAAGCCTGTAGCACTGCATGGGATTGTTGTGGCCGAAGTGCAGGACCCGGCACTTGGCCTTGTTGAATCTCATACAGTTGGCCTTGGCCCATCGATCCAGCCTGTCCAGGTCCCTCTGCAGAGCCTTCCTACCCTCGAGCAGATCAACACTCCCGCCCAACTTGGTGTCGTCTGCAAACTGACTGAGGGTACACTCGATCCCCTCATCCAGATCATTGATAAAGATATTAAACAGAGCTGGCCCCAGTACTGAGCCCTGGGGAACACCACTTGTGACCGGCCGCCAGCTGGATTGAACTCCATTCTCCACAACTCTCGGGCCCCGGCCGTCCAGCCAGTTTTTTACCCAGCAAAGAGTGCGCCCATCCAAGCCATGAGCAGTCAGTTTCTCTAAGAGATTGCTGTGGGAAATGGTGCCAAAGGCTTTACTAAAGTCTAGGTAGACAACATCCACAGCTTTTCCCTCATCCACTAAATGGGTCACCTTGTTATAGAAGGAGATCAGCTTAGTCACCCATGCTGACTGGGCCTGATCGCCTGGTTGTCCTGTATGTGTCGCATGCCAGAAGTACCACATTGGGTTCATATCGAAGCTACACATGACAATGAGTCAATGATTCTTCTGCACTGTGGAAATGTACAGGACAACACAATGGGGCAATTTGCTGGCATTTGAGAGACGCTGCTTATGGGAATATATGACACCTATTGCTACTGCAGCCAGGTTTTTGTTCAGGTGCTTTCCTGAACCACTAAGCCAGCAGTTTTCAGGTTTATGACATACAAACAGGGAGCCTGTCCTTCACAGGAACTGACAGCATCAGTAGTCATCTGTCAATTTAACATACTTAACACATAGCCTTTGGGCCTCTGGAAGGGTAAAGAAAAGAGGCAGAATGATAGATCTTGTGGCAGAAGATGTTCTGCCAGCAGGCAGGAAAACATAATGTCTGTAGGACAGTATTGAACGGGTCAACAAGTCTGGAAAGGATTTGTATATGCTTCCTCCACTCCACTCCATCGTGGCTCCAAAAGAGTAACCTTCTGTCCCCTCTGAGCAGGGGAGGGAGAGTCCCTGCGTAGTTGTCTTTGCCAGGTGAGTTAATTTGAACTCTAACATGAATTCTGTTTCATAAAATATGGAGTTTTCATCACTTCACTGATAAACACTGGTTATTTTAAATTGACTTTGCTGGCCTATGTATGAGAATCTACAGTGTCTCTACTGAAATGCAGAAGCTAACACACTTAAGTGTGCAAAATGCACTGGGATCTTTCCAAAAGGTTTACCAGAGCCCCTGGCTCTTGACCATCATGCACAGGACGCATGGATAATTTTTCACATGATTCACAGCACGGAGAAACATGGGCTGGGCCTCCAGAAGCCCTAGTGTTGTTCACAAGTATGGATGCAGTAAAACAAATGCCATTGCACAATGGGGTTGGTCTCATTTGATGGGATTTGTCTTGAGAGAATGAATGTGGATGTAGATAACCCAAGCTTATACTGAAATAATAGGGGATTAAATGTTGTGGCTCTTGCTTCCTCCTTCAAAGGTGATCAAAGACTATCATGAATCTGCCTAAGATCAGTCTGTACACCACAAAGGCTATTTCTCCATGAGGGAATTAGAAAATGAACGTCATCCATTCCTGGGAAAGCACTGAGTGAAGAACTGGGGTTCAGGATCAAAGACCCAGAACTGGAGATCAGGATTCATTTGAAGAAGTAGCCCCCAAAGACATTTGCATTCCAGTCCCTTTACATCAGGATCCCATGAAAACCAGATGCAAAAATATTTCTGGCTTCTAACATCATAAAGACCTGAGTATTTAGCTCCCAGTCCCGAGAGAGCATTAACAGCAGGGGTTATCAGGGAATCAGATGAGGGTTTCATCCCTCAGAGGCAACCTCAGGCACCCACACTAATGTTGGCGTGACAGGGCAGAACGAATCGGTATGCACAGAGGAATGTGTTTTCCCATCTGCAGAGCAGACACGGGCTTAGGAGAGAGGCAGCGAGTGAAGCATTCACTCCACTAAATGCCAACTCATGGCTCTGGCAGACCAGCTGACCTCACTGCTTTGAGCCCACCCTTTGAACAATATTGTCTCTGCTGACAGCCCCCTGGCTCTGCTCCATCCTCAGGATCAGGTGTCCGGAGACTTTTATTTGCCACATGGACAGTGCGTTGGCCCACAGGATCTTGAAAAGCACAGCATGAGGCTGTAATAATAGTGAGGCAAGATCAGATGATGTGGGTAGTCTTCCACTTCAAGAAGCGTGAATGTGACTGAAATCATCACATTCCTTAGACACCTTCTTTCCAGTAAAGGAAAACTAAACCAAGTCTGTGGAGGAAGTTTAATCAGTTTGGGCCAAACTTTCAGGAGGTATAACTGAGCATCATTCCCCTCATATCCATGAGACCATGCTGGCTGCCACCGGCAGAGAGGTTGGCTCCGTGGGCTGCGGAGAAGGACGAAGGCTACGGAGAGGATCAGTCAAGGCTGAAGTGACATGATGAATCTGTAGGGAAGCAGGGAAATCATTTGAATGAAAGACCTGTGTTGGTGTGTTCAGGTACGAGCAGTGTAATCTGGTGGTGCAAATGCGACACGGGAGCCATGTGCCCATGCAGGCTATCTTTATATTATTGAGTTAAAAATGCCAGGGAGTATTCCTCAGCACTGGGAGAGAGCTGAGTTTATACTTTTGAATTGTTAGCATGTCCCCTGGCACAGTTTTGTCCTGTGCCAACTGGCAGACTTCCAAAAAAATCCCTCTGGACAATCTGAGGTTAGTATAAGCCAGGACCATTCCCAATATGCAGTTTGAGATATTTACCACCACCCTGTGTTTGTAAGAGAGTTTAACGGGAAGGACGTGGGCCATTATCGGCCAGCTGGTATCACTCCCAGAAAATTATTTTTGGGTGCATATAATTATTTAAAAGCATGGCTGTCATCTCAGGTAACCTGACTGGATGCTGGGGATGACATTAGCCGAGGTAGAAATGTATCTGGGGAGCCAGGCTGCTTCTTCTAGGAACCTCGGTTGCCTACGTGTCATGTGTCACTGTCTTCCAAAAGTCAGATCTTTGTTCCCTCCCTGTTCATGATGAAGAGATGTCCAGAGGGAGTGTATAAAAGTGGGTGCACGCCTAAGACAGGCAGGATACTGTTCTCCATTATTTGTAGAGAGAACATGGGCATCGGTATTAGGAAGTCATCTCCACAAAGTGCCTCAGAGATAAATGGAAGAAAAATGGTCCTCCCTCTGTTTCTTCCTTCCTTGGGTTCCTCCTTCAAGCCACCGAAATCTTGGAGCGGGTAGTACAATTTACCAAGCAGTGTGATCCGAAGTGGGTGGCTGACATTTCCCACAGCCCAAGTCTCAAAGTGAAAGTTAGTCAAAATGCATAGATGTTCAGGAGATTTTGTCAAAATTCCTAAAAGTATTTATATTTGCTCACAAAAAACTGGTAGTCATTGGAGCCAGTGCTAAATCCCAGTGCGTTACAACCTTCGCAGCATTTAACTAAGGCAGTGTGACCCCAAGGAATTAAGTAGGGTAATTTATAAGTTGAAATAAAAATTGTGAGAGAGGCATGGATAATTCCGTCCAGAAATACTGCCAGAAATGACGCATCTGCATGTTAAACCATGCTGTAACTACACGTGGTAAGATAACAATTGATAAAATTGAAGTATTTTCATCCTTGCAAATGAAATCAAAGAGAGTTTTCAATGGACATGCCATTTGGGTTAGGCATTGATGAGTTACCACATGTAAAACATTTGCAACATGTAGCTCTGTCTTAAAGTTTGGGGTCACTAGGGAGAAAAAAATAAGCTAAAAAATGCTTGTACTTCTGAGGTTTAAACATTGTATGAAGGCTACAGCTGAAGCATGAGAAAATAATACTAAAGGATAAAGCTAGTGGCTTTGGATGCCCAGGGAGCTGCAAGCTTTCATGGTGTTTCTAACTGCAAACAGGTTTCACTTATGCATCCATGTTTGGGAAAATCAGAGTGAAATACGGTAACTGTTGTCTGTGTTACAGTTGCTGCAATTATTATTATTTTTACAGTAATGCTTTGATTTCATCATCATAGAGCAGAACCCAGTCCGGCAAGGGGCTGTATAAGGACAGAAGCAATGGAAAGCACTTGTTCCAAAATCAACTTACTCTGCTCATTCAAATACATAACTGTCACGGGGAGAGCTGACATATAAATACAGTGAGGGAAAGAAACTGGGTAAAACTGGGCAAAACATTATGGCCTAGGATGGATAGTAGACAGACAGACAGAGAGATTCTGACAAATCAAAAGGATTAAGAACAGGGATCAGAAATAAAACATCCTATACATTCACTTCTCCCCTCTTTTGAAGGAGAAAATGGGAGAAATAAAGAAAGGTGTGTCAGGAAGGGAGGAAGAGATGGAGGGATAATGAAAGGGTTGAATGCTTATAACGCATCCCCTTCCGCTGCCGCTCAAAACACACTGCAGTGCCGGTGAGGCGATATATGATTTCCAGCTGTGTAAAGCCACAAACGCTCGTATGGTTTACAAATATTTGCCCAAGAAAAATATCCTTGCAGGGCTATCCTTGTTTTGCCCTCATATTCAAATGAACTATTTCTTAAAAAGAAGCTTTTCGGAGACAAAACTTGGGCAGGACACGTATCTGGCGTGAGCAACGCCCTTGATCGGTGTTTTCTTCTTTTGCAGCCTGGCTGAGGAAGGCAGAGGGATACTCGACAGGCAGCCAAGTCAACAACCAGCCCAAAATGACAGCCTTGCCTCTGGTGAGAGCACGGGTTGCTAACAACCCTCCGAGCCTTTTATCGGAAGATCTGGGGATCAACAGGACCACAATGTCTGGCTGCTTCTGTAAAGGGATACTTGTGCCATTGAGCTCTTTCTGGGTGTATTCTGCACCCTTTATTGGGGCACAATCTCTACACATTGAAAAGTGTTGGTTGGATGTTCACCCTACATAAAACCAGGTTGTGCCCACTCAGTTCAGATTAACATCTCTCCAGTGATGTCCACAGCTAATGCCCCCAGCTGGATGTAAAATAAAGATGATGCTAGTGTAGATGCCTGTCCTGGTTTCGGCAGGGATAGAGTTAATTTCCTTCCTAGTAGCTGGTACAGTGCTGTGTTTTGGATTTAGGATGGGAACAAAGTTGATAAGGCACCGATGTTTTAGTTGTTGCTAGGTAATGCTTACACTGGCCAAGGACCTTTTAGTTTTCCATGCTCTACTGACTGAGAAGGCTGGAGGTGCACAAGAAGCTGGGAGGGGGCACAGCCAAACTGGCCAAAGGGACATTCCATACCATGGGACGTCATGCTCAGTACATAAACTGGGGGAAGCTGGCCGGGGGGGGCCGCTGCTTGGGGACTGGCTGGGCATCGGTCGGCGGGTGGTGAGCAATTGTACTGTGCATCACTTGCTTTGTGTATTATTATTATTATTATTATCATATTATTATTATCATTATCATTTTATTTCAATTATTAAACTGTTTTTATCTCAACCCACGAGTTTTTCTCACTTGTGCTCTTCCAATTCTCTCCCCCATCCCACCGGGTGGGGGGGAGTGAGCGAGCGGCTGCGTGGTGCTCAGTTGCCGACTGAGGTTAAACCACGACAATGCCTCATGGCTGGTGCAAGAAAAACATAGCTGTGCTGCAGACTGCTCAAGGAATACATGCTTGATCTCAGGAGGGATTTATAGACCTTATTTTTACATTATTTATAGATTTATGAGGGACCAGTTTCTTGCGCAACCTTGTGCAGGTCACTTCATCTTCAGGTGTCTCCGCTTTCAGAATAATGGAAAATTTTACCTCTAGGTAGGGCAGGAACTGGGTATAGCCATGAGACTGATGGTGATGGGTGGTGGAGGGTGACACTCCTCATCCGATATGACGGTGCTTCCCTTCCATTGATGCAGATGACATCAAGTAAGTGCTGTTTAAACAGGACTCAATCTTGCAGGCTTTTCGGTTAGTAGGTTGGTGAAATTCATCTGAACCACTTCGGATTTTGCTCCAGGATGAGATGAGCTGATCTGTGGCTGACATCTATATTTACTTAGATGAATTCAGTGTTCTTGCCTCCCAGTTCCCCTTTGGTGAGGAAAGGGTGATAAAGCTGCCTAATCTGTCACAGAGTCCAGTCTCTCAACTGGCATGGGTAGCAGCAAATGCTGTGGGAATCCTATTATCTCATTGTAAATAGTAACCCCTATAACATTATTTTGGAAAGCTCTATCTTTGTCAAATTAAGTCAATTTCTGATCAGTTTTTTTGCATTTGCCTTTTTTTTTTCCCCTTCAGCAAGTCTGCCTGACTAGTTTTTCCAGATATTTGTTTTTACATTTCTAAAACATTTCCAGGCAAAAGAAAAGACTGGAGTTTAACTGCACATCAGCAAATTATCCACTGAAAACTTCCACGAAATCAAACTAGGGCAAATTTTTCCCAGCCTTTGTATAAAGTATTCTGGCATCGTCGATAACTACACTTGTTGAGATGAAACAATATGAGTCTTTCCATTAAATTTGATATATAGCACATGCTCTTTCTTATGAATTAAGAGAAGGAAGACATATCTGAAGAACTAGCATTTATTAATAGGCACTTGACTGCAACTGAGGTTTATGGGTACAGCATTTAATCAACTCACCTGCTGCATCAGTGATTGCGATGGGCCAAATGGGACATTGCTGCACACTGGGTTGCGCAGGGGCCCACTGTTCACCAAAGATTTGTTTCTGATCCCTGAGTTTGACCTTGCAGTTCTTTGGATGCCTAAATGGTCTGTCCTTAAAGTAGCAAACTGCTTGGTTTGTACCAGAAAGAGCTTGGTTAATCTTGAATTGTTAAGGCCTACTCTTCATTCTATTGTTGGCAACGTGTCCACAAAGCAGGACATGCTGTCACAGAAGGAAGTAAAGAGATGGATGGATGTCTTTGTGGAAGAGCCAGATGGTTAAGTGAGACAGCTGGCCACAGACAAACAAAAATTATGGCTAATGATCAAGCCAGGTACCAGCCAGAGTCAACAAACTCCATACTGGCTCATTCCAAATTTAGTGTCTAAACTTAGCAGGGCACCCTGATGTGCATGTAAACCTCCAAACTCTTCCTCTCCTGGAGAATGTTTTCCTTTCTCTGTTTTCATGCAGCAGACATCTACATTTCCAAGAGCAGCACTGGTGACATGTTTGAGAATTTAAATAGCAGGAAAAAAAAAAGAGAGTAACTCATCTGATTATTCCAAAGTGCCTGTATTAAGTAATATCAGAAGCTCAAAACTTCTGATGGAGTTTCAGCTTCCATCCATTGTTACTCAACCACTTCCCTTTTGTTCATTTGATGGCATCCTTAACTCTTTCTGATAAAAGAGATTGATGCAAACATCCCACCTCTCTGACAGACGCCCAGGAAAGGATGCTTCTGAACTCATGGTTCATCCTGAGGGCACCTACATTGAAGGAAGAAGTTTCTGTTGCATGAGGAGGTCAACACTGGAAAAGTTATATTTTTGTAGGCAAAATTGTATTTTTATAATGAAAGAATGTCTCCTTCTCTGTGTCACAATTTATTTTTTTTTAATTTTAAAGAACATGATTACATATAATTTGACTCAGAGTAGAGACAGGTTTAGACACTGTAAATGTTTGGAGAAAACACTTGGATCATTTAAATCTGATTTCCTCAACAAAAACCAGTAACTCCCATTTCAAGACAAAAAGCCAAATCCTCTGTTAGCTGGACTCGACTATTGTTTTTGCTTGTAGAATGACACCCCTTTTCAGTGTAGTGACCTCAAGCGACATTAACACACCTCATGCCAGTGCAACTTGTTCCCAAGCTTAAGGAGAGTGATCTTCTTTCCTATTGCGTAGTTCCAACCTCTGTCCTCTAATTCTCCCTTTTCCTTTCAAGATGAAAGACTTCTTTGCCAGACCCTCCTCCATAAGACTTTGCATAAACCACCAGAAACTCAAACCCACCAGCAAACAAGAGAACCCCGAGCTTGCCCTTTACCCTGTAAATGCACACGTTTTCTTTACCAATACCAGGAATCCCAGGGGTTCCCCCCACACTAATAAAGGTAAGTATGTACATAAACATTGGTAAGGGTGTGGGGGGGTGATGAGGTGTTAAGTGGAAATTTCTTTACTTAGCAGTGTTGATTTGTGAGTCTTAGGGGAAATACGCTTGGGGCCTCAGTGAAGAGGCTCTGGATTGATTTTACTCTTATCCTTTTGTGTCAACCAGAGAGGTAACAAATAAATAATAAAAATGATTATATTTTTGCTCTGTTATAGCACTATTCATCTAGAGTGCCCAGCACCTGTGAAAAGAATCATTGCTATGTCCATTTAAAAAAAAATACCTATAGTTTCCCAGTAAGCTACTGAGGACAGAGCCTAGGTCTCTACATCCTGAAACGCTGGACTCCGAGCAATGAGGGAGTTATTAAGACGAGGCTGCCTGCATTTAAATAAAACTTATCATGCATACTTCAGCTATTGAAACCCAGGCTGGCTGGAATGCTGGGGTTGGCCAGATTACATTTCATACACGCACGCCTGACAATTTCACTTACCTAATTCCTACATTCAAAGAAAAAAAATATGCCGGTGCCTCTTCCGCACAACAAATGGATCCTATTAACTCAGAATAGCTTTGGTTTTAACTTCATAGTTTCAGGCTTCCTGGTAATGTATTGTAGGCTTTATACCTCAGTTCTTCATGGTGAAGTAAAAATGTATGGTCAGGTTTTAGCTAGGGCATGCTGTTTCCTATTGGGGAAGGGGGTTATGTTTGTGCATTTGAAAAATGTATAAATATTTATGCACACAGTTTCAGTGATTTGAATTGGCTAGCTCTCTGGTAGGTCAGAAGTTCAATTCAGAAATCATCTGAGGTTCAAGCTTTCATGTCTCAGGATCTGTTTGGTATGAAATGGACTGAAATATTCCCTATGCTGGTCCCCACCCATATCCTGGTGAGATTAATCTGATTCGTATGCCTCTGCACTGGCCTGGGTTCTCAACGCCTGAGAATGTGCTTTCATGTTTAGAAGAGGTTAGCAAGGGGGTTGAGTTGGGTCAAGTCAACAGTGAGACAAGATTGTCCCTACACAATTCAAAGGCTATCTCCAAATAGGTTGCCCTCCTGCAGCCTGCATCCAGGGGTGCAGTTGGAGATGAGTGGAAGTAAATGGAATTTACCCACTTTTAATGCCACACAGGTATTGTTTCTCTAAATGTCCCACCATGGAGGTTGCAAAGATAGGACAACTCTTCTGCCTTCTTCGCTTTTTCATCTGCAAATCAAGTTAATTTACTTGCTTTGTTTCACTGCAGAACAGGCTCACCCTACACTCCTGAGTCAAAATTCTGTGGGGGATGTGGGGTAAAGACCACTGAAATCCCAAAGCTAGAACAGGGTGTGCCTGTAGAAGTGATGCCTTCCTTGCTTTTGGGATCTTCTTTGCCCTCCTCAGCAGCTCTTACATCCCCTGTGTGAAGGTGTGTGCCTTCAATTCGGGAGACTTTGGTAAGTGAAAGCCATTCACCGAGTTGCTGTGACTCCTGACTTAGACCAAGTGGGAAAGAATCAGGCCCTGAATCTACACAACCATTATTCAATTCTCTTTAACAAAGTGGAAGGTTTGCCTAACATTAGGATGTGGAGCTACTCCAAAAGGAGTTGATTTTTCAAAATACAGTGAGTATCTGAGAAATAGACTTTTTAAAGTCTCTCCTTTTCAGATCCATAAATGGTCTCACAGTCTCAAACTTCTGAGCTACATTTTCTGCCTCATTTTTTTCAAGGTCAGTTACCAAACACTGAATTTCCCCTAAAAATATTGCTTCTGTAGGCTGTAACATCCCCTTTTTACCTTCCCATGATGGAATGCATCCATACAACTTTTCATTTCCTTTTTTTTTTTTTTTAGAAGAGCATATGTCAAATAAAAGCAGCTGAAATTAGAACAAACCATGCCACAAAATTACATCTCCCTTTTCACCTCCTGCTTTGTTCATAAATTTCATTGCATGGGATGTTTTCAAGTTTCATTGCTTTCCCTCTGTATCAGAATGGAGATCGTTCTGCATAAATAGATAATTCCAAAGAAATTGGAAAATGCTTCTCATCCTGCTCTAGCAAATATTAGTTTATTCTAAAGTATGGAAAAAGGCTGGAAGGGAGGATGAGATGGATCGTAAGTCAAAGG
>NW_008825616.1:938255-939872 GCF_000699105.1 Pygoscelis adeliae
AGCTCATTAAGCCTCACAAAACAATCCTTTCCTGAAAGCCATCAAGAGCAAAACTCCAGCAGTTTCACTGTGGCCAGGCTTCTCCTTTTGATTTCCATGGATAACTCCATTCCTGTGGCTGGTGAGTTCTTCTGAAGAATAACAAATAATGGCTTCATCTGCACTAGTAAACTAAACAGAGCTAAGCTCTGGCTCAGGCATTTCTCTGGCTCTGAAGTCAGCTAAGCATGATCTGACCACATTTAAATGATTAAACTTCCATAGTCTACAAAACGGGGTGTCTGCATCTGAATTGTCTATGGGGAAATGGTCCCTGGACGGTGCTAATTTCTGAAGCATGCCTGCCTGGGAGTGTGCTTGTCGGTCTGGGCCAAAACCATGCTAGGGACTGTTGCAGCAATTTATCCGTCTGAGGGATTGAATTCCATGGCCTGGAAATGCTCCCTGGTGCTGATCTTTTTAAATTTTTTGTTGGCAAGATGTATCCAAAGTGCCCTCACAGAACACAAATGGGGGAAAAGCTTCTTCTACACCCAGGTTACACCGCTGTGGTTTATTCTCTCATTTCACGGGTGATCTGTGGATGAACCGAACAGTGAAGCCGTTCAGAGAAAGCAGAAACTGGCTGAGTCCTATCAGCAGCTTATTATATCTTCTATGGCCAATGCCAACCATTTTGAGCAATGACAACAAACTTCACTTGTTAAGCAGCTGCCTCTGGAGGCCGATTTCTCTTGGATGCTGGCTTCTGGGAGCCATGCAGCTCTCCCAGCTCTCTTCTCTGTTGCCCTGTATCTTGGACTACCTTTTGAGCCGGGGCAAAGCATTTGCAACCCACCTCTGAAGCAGGACAAGAGAATTTTTTTTTTTTTTTTAATTTTTATTGCCAGAGGAATGTCTCTGTTTTAGTCAGTTTTAGGTGTCAGGGCCAAGGTTGGGCTCTGTTATGTTGGGCTCTGGAAGATAGGAAGACTGACTTTGTCTGGTAAATCTGCCTGTCTAAATAGACGGTGCAAAGACAGAGGGAAGATTAAAGAAGAAAGGGATTTTCGTCCCTTCCCCACCCAGTGTTTCACATCCACCCAGTGATTCCTCCGTCGCTGAGTTTTAGCTGAAGGACTGATATCAGAGCAACACTCGCTTCTCATTCGATCTGAGCGGAAAACAGAAAAATAAGAAAAGATCCCCAAAAACCTCCTCCAGCCCGAGCGCTGGCAGGGCGCCAGGGAATGTGGGGAGGACCAGGCTGTGGGGTTGGAGGAATGCAGGCCTTCCTATCTCTTTTCCCAAACATTCCCTTCTGCAGCAGACTAAATATTTTCACATGCTGCTTCTGGAACACCCAGGTTCATGGTCAAACAGAGGCGTAGCGAGCAGGGACGGCTTCGCGCTCCTGGGGCGATGGTCCTCATTACAGCCTGGCCTGGGGCCAGCTGCCTGGCACGAGCTATCATGTTGCAGTTTCCCTTCCTTCATCCGACGTTTTTCAGGCTTTCATCTCCTTTTGTTTTGTTTTTGTTTGGGTTTTTTTTTTTTTCCATTGCCCTACTCTATTTTCACTCTGTATCGCTTGGTAGCAATCGATTTCACCCCATTGTTCAGTGGGTTTTGTTGTCC
>NW_008825616.1:939892-972621 GCF_000699105.1 Pygoscelis adeliae
AGGGAAAGACCCTCTAGGAAAGCCATTGTGTGACCTTAGAAAAGCCCGTGACCCACGTATGTCAGGCTCCTTTATCCGTAACACGTGGCTGACCGCAATTATTGCAGCTCCAGGAGTTCAAGGTAGGTCACTGTCTGGGAATGGGCAGAATGAAGTTTGTATTGCAGCCCCCTGCCAAAGACTTCTTGACACGGTCCTGGGCAACTCACTTAACTCTGACCCACCTTGTGGGATTGAGATGAAAGTGGTTTCCTTCCTTTATAGAAGATATTCTAGGGCATACTTATTTATGATTGTGAAGTGCTTCAGTGTTACATGGAAAGAGGCAGAGAGGTGTTGGGGAAGGCTGATTACAGTCTCTCTTTAGGCATGTAAAATAAATGACTGGGACTGATCCTCGGTGACAATCTTTACCTCCTCATGTGGGATTCAGCTAGTGTATTCACATAAAGGTAGCTTCTTATATGTGGGCTGAGTATCTCTGACCTCATGAAAATTGATGGACACCTAGTTAATAAAGTTAAGCTGTACATCTCTCCCTAAAGCAAAGAGCTACATTTTGTCAGCTGAATTTGTCCTTAGACTCTGCTGAATAAAATTATTAGCTTTCTACCATCCATCTAAGATCCATAAGGAGTTTTGGTCTCTGGTGTGAAATTCAGTTGCCCAGACACAGATGTTTGGGACCATTTAAAATATCCTGGGCTATTCCATCTGGACTCCTGGTACTTGCCAGAGGGGAGGAGGTTTCCTCTAAATCCTCTGTTGTATCTGCAGGCCCCACGTAGACGACTTCACTAATATAAGGTATTTCAAATTTCATTAGGTACCAAAGCATAAGAAAGAGAGTCTCATCACTAGGGCATATGCAGACACTTTCCTGTGGACACGTTTAGGTGTATGTGTCTGTACAGTAACTGCAACGCAGTGTTAATAACAGAACGATAATGACCTGGATCTTTTTGGACAGTGTATGCTCAGTAAGAGTATGACCGAACTGTTTTGGAAGTCCTTGGTTTTACACGCAGCATCTTACAATACCTTGCATACCCTTCTTCTGGAGACCCAGCAGGATGTGTCTTGGTGCCTAAAACACTTCAGACACTTGCATTTAGGCAATGAACTGTCATCTGGAAGAAAATGCAGCTCCAGATTAAGACAATTCTATACTTCCACATATCACTGTCTGTGTTTACACTAGATTTCTGAGCTCCACTCCCTTTATCCAATCCCCCAGTGGAGAAGTAGTCTTGTTTTCTTTGGAGGGCTTGGCACTCCTTGCACCTGGAGTAGGTGGCAGTGCAGTGCTTGGTAGTCCCTTATGACTACAGATGATGGTTCCCCACTAGACTTTTCTAAGTCTAGCCTACCCCTCTCCCTCTCCCCAGGGTATGTATTTGTCCCTTAATTTAGTGATGAAGAACGGTTTCCAGAATCTTTCAGTAAGATACAAATTTTCCTAACACAAGTAACTTACTTCCCATAGTAAAATTGAGTTCCCGCTAGGAAGGGACCAGGGAATTCAGGTAGAAAGTCTTTCCATCTAGCGAAACTCTGTCAGCAAAGAGGTGTTACTGTGACTTTACATGTAACCTGGTAACTGTCACCTCTTTCAGGGCTGTGGCATGGGCAGATTTCCACTGATTTGTTTCTGGCAAACCAAGATATATTCAAAGCTGTCCCAAGATATATCTGGATGGTGTTATATTATGCTATATACATAACACAGTCTGAGGCCATTATATTTTCCTCTGATGCACCAGGCACTGGCCATTCTCAGAGACAGAACATCCCACTAGATGGACTACTAGGTAGCCAAATATGTTGATGATATATTTGAAGTCCTGAAGTCCATGAAGGTGGGACAACATCCCATGATAATCATTGACGTATGAGAGGAAAGTTTGAGTTTTCACGGCATGCTTTCTGTATTGGCCAGGGTGGACATTTGAAATCACATTTGTGTGTGCCTGGCTAGAAACGCCAGTACCAAACGAGGAAGGCAAATATTTCTGAATATTGAGAGCTTTGTCTTTGTGATGTGTGTTTGCATACATGCATGACTTACTTTCATTTTTCTACGGAAAGGAGATCTCTAATATTAGCATTGAAGGAAAAGCAGTGTAGTGGGGTGTGATCATGAGCTGAAACATTTTAATTCTCTGCTTATCCTTATCATAGTCCTGTTATGAAATGTTCAGAGAAACTTTAAAGACATGTTGACTTATCAACTGAAGATGGGTTTGTAACCTACCATAAAGTACCTGTATTAGCTGAATCCAGATGGCACAGGAGGTGGGAGTTACAGGGACACAGTTATTTAAGTTTATATGGGAAAACAGATGACATGCCCAGGAGGGTCTGTGTTGTTACTGCTAGCATTACTGCTAGATAAAAACTTTACCATCTGTGTAACCTTTATAATTGTCCGTGGTAACTAATGCCACCAGATTAGAGCCACTATTTGTCAATCTGATGGAGCACTAGTGGCTCCATCAGAAAGCACGTGGACATATAAGCCCAAATTTTTCACAGAGGAGAGTCTTGAACAATCGCTGGAGCTCAAAAGTTGTCACACTCCATTATGTGCATTTTACCCCGCGCTCATTTTTCTTTCCACATTCACATTTTTGGCATTTTTTTCCTCCTATTTTCAATCTGTTTGCTATTTCCTCCATGTTCCTATTGTCAGAGCTGAGCTCTGGAAAAGGGGAACATTTCCCACTGGTTCTTCCTGTGCTTGCTCGGGACAGAAGTGTTCTGGCTTTGACTTCTCTTGGGAGGACATTTTATCTTAAACAAATATTGAATTTCTGGGATTAATATACCAGCTGGTTAGGAAAAAAAACAAGCCAGTTCCAAGAAGCATTTGCTTACTGATAGCAAGCAAGATAGAGTGTGTTGATTGGGTCTTGATGACTTCTAATTATAGAAGACCAAATTATAAACATTAGTAATCTGCAAATTTGAAATCAGTACTTTAGCTAGTCCGCTAAGTCAATACAAGTATAGTGATTTGCAGTAGCAAATGTCCTAAGCTCAAGTCTACAGGGTTATTTAGGTACCTTACTCCTAGCTAACTGCATGGAATATTGAGCACGAGAATTAAAGTCAGATGCAGACAGAGATACAATTCCATGACCCTGACTGTGCCATCAAGTTGAACTTAAGTGAAATCCTGATGCAAAGGTAAAATTACCAGACTAAGAATAGCTGTTCTGTTTATAAAAGCTAAGGTTTTGTTCCTCATATTGCCACGGAGCCTTTTATAGACTCTAACAAACTGTTTCACCTTTTTGAAGATAGTCTTCCCCATCGATGAAAAAAAGCAAGAAACTTTTTCCTACCTTACATATTCATGCCATGAATAGGTTTATTATGACAGTGATCCTTGTATTCTTATTGCTGGTTTTGACCACCTGAATTTTCCTGGCTTCTAGTGGGAGTCAAGCCTGTAAAATTCCCTGGACTTAACAGACAGCAGCCACAATTCCTCTTGAGTTGCCTAATTAAAGTAAAGAGGACTGGCAGAGTGTTTTTCTCTACAGCCATAATCTCTCTCACATTTTATTCTGCTTTGGTTGTATTGGACACAAGTGGCCTGTGAAAGTCTGTGCTGGGTCGTGTGGCAGGTGACAGGCTTTGGCTATGGCTGTGGCTAGGGAGTGAACATACCTTGCAGCAGACTCCACAGAGGTCAAAAAACCTGGCAAAGTCCTCTGCTCCCTTGTTTGAGTAAACCCTGCCTGCAACATCCAGGGAGCAGCCGAAGGGATCTCATCAGGCAATTGTGCCTGACCAGTGGGGCTATGAAGCCCAAGTAAGACCACATCACCGCCGAGGTGGGAAGCATAGGTCTAGATGGGCCTAGGTAGAAGATAGGGTCATAAAGCAGGGACCATTCTGAGAGTCTCATGTGTAACATACAAGTTTTGATGATATTTCTGCACTGAACTGGAAAAATGATATCTTGCCACAGAAAATCTAAAGCACTCGGAGTTAGGGATGAGCTGGGATATTAAGCTCTGTGCAGAACTAGCATGTTTACAAGGCTCAGAGAAGTTCAGAAACTTTGCTCCACCTTCCCCCATTATTTTTCAGCAAAGTGACCAACCTCTTATTAATTTTTGCCAGGTAGTCACAAGTAGAGTAACTGAGAGGAAAATAGTGACTGGGCCCCTCTTTATTTTATTACTTCAATTCATTAAAGCAATATCTATGCTTCTTTTCTATGAGGAAGTATTTAAATATTTGGAGGAATAGGATGGGAAACTGGAAGCTAAGGTATTGATTGAATATGTGGAGCTTTGTTATAAAACATTATAGTCAGTTTATCTTATCTCATGATTTTTTTTTGCTTAGGACCCTCTCAATTGTATTTAATTTGAGGACAGAAATCAACTTTTGGTACACTGCAGCATCTAGACCATGCAGGCAGGCTTGATGTATGGCTGAAAGTCTTTGGCACAAAAAGCTCCTCTAAAAATTGTGGGTGTCTACAGTGTAATTACCAAAGGTTGAGATGGTCCCTGCATTCTCATTGTAGAAAATAGAAATGGGTACTTTAGGATAAGATTAGTTTGACGTCAGACATCAGCTTTAGGAATAGTGCCCTCAACTCCAGTGACTAAATTGAATAGATCTCCCTTGGCCACCCGAGGGAACCTTGGATGACTGTCTTGGGTGGTCATGTCTGCACTGTAGACTCTCTAAAGTTAAGTGAAACAAACACTACTCTGAACTCTATTTCAGTGTGAATTTCCTTCATGCTAAAAGAAGTGTTTGGCATGAAAGCTTTTAAAGTCTTCTAATTTCCAGAAGACTTCCAACCTCAGAGCAGAGAGTGACAGTTAATGAGTGGATGACATTGGGGAAATCATATTCTTCACATTCCTCAATTGGTAAACACAAACTGTTTCCTAGGCAGTATTAAACCCCGTAGCTGCACTGAAATACTTATTCATTACACTAGTTGTCACCTGTTAAGGTTTTACTTTAAAGTTTCGCACTGTACTTTGGAGAGCAGCTTCTTTTTGAAATAAAGGCCTTACATACACAGAAAAGTTGTCATGGAGCAATTCTTCTTATTGGCTGAATGACTATAATTCCTTCCACGAGCTGTAAAGCTACACATATGGCTTTACTGCTTCAGAGTTATTTTAATAAGGATTCCCCTTAGGGCTGTCCAGACAGCAGATGGCATCGTACGTGAAAATTAAACTCCTGAACTGAGGCTCCAAACTTATTATGAGGCTTATAAAATACACCTGGAGGCTTTAGGTGAAGGGGGAAAGCCAGGAGGTTCTCAGTGCGAACAGAGATTGCTGAATGCACAGATAGAAAAGGTCGCTTTTTATTTCCCAGCACTAGTCCAATGACTGACTTGTCTCTGACTTCTTTTCACGAGTCCCAGGACAGAGCTAAACGCTCCCTCATTTCTTGAGTTGCCAGTGCTTTGTGCCATATAAATTTCAAGACAAACCACTCATTTTTTTGTTGTTGCTGCTTCGGTTCTGGTTTAGTTGCTGGAGGGCAGATGTGGAATTGGTTAATAAACAAAAATTCTGTAGTGATATGGAAAGTCTGCCCTTTCACACAAAACCTAAAGAGTCTGGGAATAAGCAAATAAATACTGATCTGCCTGTATGGTTGTAAGCAGAAGGCGGCAGGTGATATCTGAGCCCATCAGAAAGTCTTCAGTGCCCTACAACTTTTTCTCATCCAGAAATGCCTTTCTACCAACCTCTGCGTCCTTCCACTTTGTTGCGGCTCTCTCGGTTATGGTCTCTGGGTTAAGTTAATGGTTAAGTGTAAAAAGTGGGAGATGGACAGGAGCAGACATTAGATTATCTGCCCAGGCCTTCAGATAGTTTGCAGTGGCTGTGACAGTAGATTTGTGAAATGATCCACAACCAATTGATCTATATATATTGCAGGAATTAGTAGTAATACAAACAAAGGAGACGTCCCAGAGTTGCTATGCATTGCAGTGAATCCCCTCTGAAAACTGTGAAAAAGAAAAAAGAAAAAAAGGGGAAAAAAAAGAATTAACATGCTGAAACTACCTATTACTCATCCTGCCTCCAGCCATCTCTCATGCAAACCAACAAAACATTCATATGACGATGGAGATGTAGAACTTAATTTTCCTACCACCACTTTTACAGCCCACTCTGGCCCCAAAGCCTACTACAAATGGTATGATGGAGCTCGTTCTTCAAAGTAATAGAAGTTGGTAATCCAGGGTGGGATTTAGCTCACAGATTAAGATTTCTAAACTGAGAAGCCTACACATGAGAAAGTGCAAATCCACAACGTAGTTGCCTACAGCTGAGCTAATTCACCGTAACCCCTTTTATGGTTGATGGAGAGAAATAAACACTGACCATATGTGCGCTAAGTATCTAAACTCTCATGGTAGTCAGTGGAGATATTGAGCCTCAACAGTCAGACATCACTATTGCGGTGGTATTTCTAGTAACCACAGCACGTTGCAGATTGTAGTATAACATAACTGCTTTGCAAGCTGAGGAACGGCTAATAAAGGCAGTGACATACAGGGGTCCATCCTACGTAATTTTTAGGGGAAGAATTAGGATGTGGTATCCGCAATTGCATGTCCATACGTACGCTAGGTTTCTGAGCTCTTCATAAAACTAGTGGTTATCTGGGACGCTGGCTATCCATATCCATTGCATAGCTATGTTCTTCGTTTAAACACAGAGGTGGCTAGTATCACATAGGCGTCGCACAATATCCCTCCTGACCTCCATGTTTCCTCACCACAGGGATAAGGACAGCCTATAAATCCTCTGTCAGCTTGCCAGATACGACATCTGTGCGGGTCTCTTGGACCCTCTCAAATGGCATCAGGTGGTTGTATTTAGACAGGTGAATTGAGCCCCTATGTGTATTTAGCCGTTGCTTGCTGGACTCTGTTGGCTGTGTTGACTAACCCTCCACGGGCTATAATGTGAGCCCAGACTCCAGCTCACTTGCAGACACCTACATGCAAAACCAGTGTTTGTCTTGCTCTTTGAAATCAGTCCCACACCTGGCGTGCCACACTACTGGAGCTGCTCCGCCTCAGGTGAATTGAGCTCTTGCTTAACAACCCTATCAAAATATCTCCTGGAAACATGGGAAATTAGAATTATTCTCTCATAGACCGAATGTCAATTTTCAAAGTGCATTGGGGTACATTGAAAGAAACAATGTTATGTAAACAAAAGGATCATCACCCACATCCACAAAATTTTATAGTGGCCCAGAGCTGTCAAGATCTGTGCCAGCTGTTGAACAGAAGATGTGCTTTTAAAATGTTCCTGCCTAGTCTTGTGGGCATGTGAAGATTCCTACTTAGAAAAAGTAACTCTCCAAGTACTCAGAGAGCATCCCCGCCACAGGTTTTGTGTATACAAGATGCAGCGCGATGAGTCTTTGTGATGGATGTGGTTTTCACGGAAGATATTTTTTTCTTCTTGCAAGAGAGATTATTTCCAAAGGCAGCTTCCAGAAGGCTAGTCCATTACTAATAGTGAAACAGAACTACCTAAGGTTCTCTTTCTCTCACCTAGCTTTGGGTAACTACAACATAGTTATCTACTGCTGAGCCAGGCACTCTGGGCTCCATTTATAGTCAACAAAGAGAAGTAGCCACTTTTAGATGTGATTCATCAGATCTGTTTTAGACTTCTATTTTAGGAGAGAATGAATCATAACCTCAACTCTATTGACCAGCTCTTCATTTAATCCAAAGGGAGAAAAGTTCAGCTTTGGTGGCCAGCTCAGCTGCAAAAGTCTTTCTCTATATTTGGTTAAATCAGTCCCATTTCCAATGAAGCGGCTTGGCCAGAACAGTCCCACAGTATAGATGCTTTTCCCAACATCCCCCCCCAAATCTTCAGGACAGAGATTTATCCACTCTTCTGGAGTTTTGGGAGTGTCTGTGTTTTTGTCCACAAATGATTCCCCTGTGTGTGAGTCCAGGTGGATGTCAGTCTAGGAGGGTATCATAGATGCTTTTACTGTTTCCATGGATAAATTGGGAACTGCCGGAGCTACCTGGTGCATAGTATGGATAAGAACTGCAGTATATGTATCATTGATGCAATGGGCATGACTCAGTTGGATGCATTTGAACAAACTGGAGCTCCATGTGCTTGGCACCAGCTATCCTTACATTAACCTCCTCAGAAACTTACGTAGCTGCTGCGCCCATGTCAAAGAAAATTCACTGTGAATATCAGTGAGGACTTAAGAGATGCCGACAGGAGGTAGTCTTCTAGCCATAAATCCCACAGCTCAAGGACTTATCTGTCTTTCAGACAGATGGGACCCATGGATCAGAGGAAATGTTGGCACAGGGCAATTACAGCAACAGTACGTAGGGGGCTGTAATGGTAGAAATGAGAGACCATTTCATGGCCGATGGCTATTTTCAGTAATGCCGTGGTACTGACATCAGAAGAGAGTTTTACAGAGAAAGAAAAATCACAAATCCAGGCTTTTCTCACTATTCCTTCGCTGCACAGAGAAATGGTTATTCCCTCTTTTAATTATCTCCAGCACAACCCTCCCAAGTGTATGGCAGTGCATTTGGGAATTCTTCAATGAATCAGCTGAAGCGACACACACAGAACAGATAGGATCATGAAATCTGAGGGAGTAAGATTGCAGTGCAGGTATTTCAAAGGATGTGGTTTGCACAGAGACATTCACTCTGTTTTTCTTGGTGACTTTTTGCATTAGTCTTCACCACACTCATTGCAGCTTACTCTCTATCTTTTATCCTTTAAATATGCCCAGGCTTGATGAGGTAGAGGAGAGGGCATGACAAAAGTGCAGATTTCTACCTGAGCATGATTGTGAATTTTTTTTATTGTTTTTTTTTTTTTTTTTTGATCAATTTTTATTCTACCATCATGGTGCTGGATGAACCAACTGATCGACTGAAAAATTGACACTGATATGAGCAGGTTCATTCTGTAACTCTGAAGAGGCTCTAGTGATCTTACATGGCCCACATGTATCTAAAACTTCAACTGAGGTTAGTCAGCGTCTCCACTGATGCCAATCAAATGGCATATGTTCATAAGGGTTATATTTGGTGATGGGCTTAGTGGGAGTATGAAAATGAGGCCTTAAAATGCAACTGAAGGAAAAGGTTTAAAAAAAAAAAGTTCTTTCCCTGTTCTTTTCCTCTCCAAGCCAGACTACACAGGCTGGAGTTAAATTGATGCCTGCACTCTGTTCCTGGGACAGCTACAAGGGCTTCTGGTGGTTTGGCATTCCCTGACCTGGAGAAGATAGGCCATAAACCAAAATGTGATGAAAGAAGTTTTTACCACTTCACATTTGCCTCACTCACTTTTGGGGATTAATTAAGCTGAAACAGTTCCTGCAGTGAAAGAGTAAAGCCATGGTGAGTATCTCCTCTCCTTTAAAAACTTGCCAACAAGGTATTTGTATTGGAAATATTGTCATTTCCTCAGACATATATATATTATATATATATATGTATATAAATTTTGATCTTAGAAACATCATCATTGTGTTTCTCCAGTGCCACAAATTTACCTTATAATATCTGAAATTATTGGCTGGACAGTTACAAGGTGATGGTGCAGGATGTAGACTGCATTTTCTCGTAGACCCCTGGTACGAGGTGGAGGATATGTCCTGGGAACATGGGATATGTGAGAAGATCTGAGGGAAAGTCTGTGCTACGGTACTACTGCTTCGTGATGCTTGGTTGCCAACTTTTTCCTTTCTTCCCCATTTCTCTGGTTCTGAATGTTCGTAGCAGGGCTATTATGTTAATAGGAAATAGTGGACATTATACAAACCCACAAAAGCTTATAGATGGAAACGGGAAAAAGAGAATTGTCTCTCTAGAATGGAAATCAGGTGAAAGGAATTTTCTGAGAGGTCACTTGCATTTTCATTCAAACCAAAACTTCCTTTCAGTTGCCTCCTTCATCAACAACATCTCAGGTGCTGGAAATAGATTTTATCATGTTTTTCTGCTCCTGTGTACTAGTGAAAATCTGCTGTCACTTCTGTGATGTCATAGTTCACGCAGCCTACAGAGAGCAGCCCTGAGGAGAAGGACTTGGGGGTACTGGTGGATGAAAAGCTGGACATGAGCCAGCAATGTGCGCTCGCAGCCCAGAAGGCCAATCGTATCCTGGGCTGCGTCCAAAGCAGCGTGGCCAGCAGGTCGAGGGAGGGGATTCTGTCCCTCTGCTCTGCTCTGGTGAGACCCTACCTTGAGTGCTGCATCCAGCTCTGGAGCCCTCAGCATAAGAAAGACACGGACCTGTTGGAGCGGGTCCAGAGGAGGGTCACAAAAATGACCAGGGGGATGGAACACCTCTGCTGTGAAGACAGGCTGAGAGAGTTGGGGTTGTTCACCCTAGAGAAGAGAAGGCTTCAGGGAGACCTTATTGCAGCCTATCAGTACTTCAAGAGGGCTTAGAAAAAAGATGGGGGCAAACTTTTTAGCAGGGCCTGTTGCGACAGGACAAGGGAGAATGGCTTTAAACTAAAGGGAGGTAGATACAGACTAGATATAAGGAAGAAATGTTTTACGCTGAGGGTGGTGAAGCACTGGCACAGGTTGCCCAGAGAGGTGGTGGATGCCCCATCCCTGGAAACATTCCAGGTCAGGTTGGACGGGGCTCTGAGCAACCTGATCTAGTGGAAGATGTCCCTGCCCACGGCAGGGGGGTTGGACTAGATGACCTTTAGAGGTCCCTTCCAACCCAAACTATTCTAGGATTCTGTGATTCTATGCATTATGTAAAATGGCATATTTGCCTTTGCTTTAGAGCCATGTGCCTTTACACCAGTTAAAGGATAAGATCCAGCATGAACCAATGCAAAATCATGAACCAACGCAAAATCGCAGACAAGTCTCACACCTTGGGACTCACACTACTGGCTTCTGCTTTACACCCCCCCAAGAGTAAGGCCATGGTGTGTGCATTTGCAGATCCACACCATGGCCTTGGACAACCAAGACAGTTGAGAAATCACGGTGTGGGAGAAACCTAAGTACTTAACTGTAAGCACGTTACATCACAGCTTCCCACACTCAAAAATGAATTACCAAAAGTCTCCCTACCTTCAGCTTGCTGTGCCCTTAGCATACAAAGTCCTGAAGAAATCAGGCTGGAAGAGACCCACACAAGTTATGGAGTCCCTACCTCTCATAACTGCAGAAAGAGTTTTATGTGTGTCTTTCCTGACACTGTCAGATGTGTTCTTCATGGTCTACCAGCACCTGTCAACTGGTTAGACCCTCAGGGGCCCAATACCTGGCTCTAACGCATTGTGATTTTTGATGCTGGACTGATAGATGAGGAGGATTTTTGAAGGTACAAAACCCCACTAAACAAATATGAGCAAAACATCCATGTCACTTAAAAAAAAAAGTAGGCCTTAATCTTTGCACCTCATTTTCTCTTTTGGTAAATATGGATAATGACCTTTCCCGAGGTAACAAGGGAATTTCAAAAGGAAGCATATTTAAGACTTAGGAGGTCCTGTGCTGATGAGAGTCAGGGAAGCACTTTAGACAGACACAACCTGAATTCCACTTTTCTGATGGGTTTTACTGTCACGTGCAAGCTGTGCAATTCCAATTCACTGACGATATTTGCTCGAGGGCAAATAATGCAAGCACAGACTATTTTGACTTTCCACCAGCAGAATTCAGAACAGAGATTTTTCCTTGACACCTTTGCAGGACTTGCCAGGAGAAATTCCAATCCCCGGCATACTTTATGCAGCTAAATAAATACCATAACATGAATAAACATCATTAGTAATTGCTGATTGAGTTCAAGCCCCTCCAGTTTTGTAGAGGAAATGTTTTATTATAAACTTTTGTGAAGTCTGACCTCAGACTTGGTGACTGACTTGAAAAAAAGACAATATTTTTTGGCAATGAAAACTGCTAACAAGTGAATACTTTTCCAACTTCTTTCCTAAGTATACCAAGACTTTACCATTAAAACATGGTTGCTGCTGGAGTGAGAAAACGGTAGCAACCCAGTAGCAGAGTTCTGCCTTTTTATAGTGCCAACCACCTAATGGACCCAACATGAACAGAGCATGGTCCTGTGCATCGTTCACCCTGCTGGAAGGGTTTTGCTGTCTTAGCTGTGCTGTAATGAATTTCCCTGTCCTGTATAAATTTGAGATGGCAAAAATGCCTCCAGTCCGCATGAAATGAAGATATTCTAAAGTCTTCCTCTTTAAAAAAGAAAGGATAAGAAAAGAAAGATGTCAACACATAGTAGCCCAATAGTTAAGTATATGAAGTCGTACTATGAGACATCAAGGCCTTCATTTGTTTTTATTCATTTGCAAACAGAAACTGTGTCTTCCACATTTCAGATATGTACTCTAACCACCACACATAGCTGTTTTTTAATGTGTCTTTTCCCCTTTGTTTTTGATTATAAATTCCAGCCCAGAGAAGTGTGACCTTTCCCAAGAAAGGCTCTGGTGAAATTGGCACACAAGAATTGTAAAGAGCTGTTTGGAGCTGTGTTAAGTGGTGGGACATTGCCTTTCCAGAATTTATTAATCTGAATATTAAAACAGAAAGTGGCTCTTCCAGTAGTGTAAACATTATGAAAATTGGAAATTAGATTTCCACCCTATGGGAAATTTGGATAATTTAATATTTGCAGCCCTTTAAAACAGGAATGAAAAATCCAAAAGATCAAAGCTTTAATAGAACACAGCTCTAAAAGTTTAGGCTGACGATTTTGAGGTCAGATGAGCAGGGACTTGTCATCTCCCTGAACTGCTGCAGTGCCTCATGGGAGCTGAAGTTTCCCTTTTTCAAGGGAAAGCAGGAAGCGAAAGCAAGAAAGGCAAGCAGTAGTGTCTCTAGTTTCCAAAATACACCTTAGTTGTTGTTTGCTGTTTTATTTCACGTCAGCTTGAGCTACATGAATGATTTATTTATGAGAAAATGATCCTGAACTAGATCCTTTCCTGATTTTTTTCTTTGTGAAAAAAACCCAAACCAAACCAAAACAAGAAGCAAACAAAATGTTACAACCAAATCCATTTCTATAGCCATGATTTCTTTGGGAACATTTAGCTGTCCTAGTAAATCCCATATGTATTCATGTGACCATGGACTTAATTATCTACAATATATATAAGCCAGTGTTCAACTCGTATATTTTGTTTGTCTCAGCCTTTTCTTAATGTTCCCTTTGTCTTTTGTTTTTAATTTTATGTGGTGTAAGAGAGAACTTCATCTTGTCGCATGAACAGTTCCTGTTTTACCCACGAGCTTCACCTAACTGCAGACAAACTTATGCCATGGTATAAAAGCTGCTGAAGTCCCATTCAAAGTCAGCCTTGGAGAAGAGGGCCATCAGAATTCTTCATAAGCCACCATGGTACGTCATAGGCTTGCATTCCTATGTCCTGTATGGAAAAAAAGTAGTTATTTATAGACAGGTGGAATTAACTACCTCATTGGAAACTCCGCTACTATCATCAGTGAGGTTACGCCGGAAAAATTCAGAATCAGGAGAGGTATTTAGAGGATTCCGCTTTACTTTGCTAAACCTGTCTGCCTGGTGCCTGTTGTCAAAGCATTTTTGTCCCATAAATGCTCACAAATGAGAAACACATCTATTCCCAACGTGCTCTTCAGATGCTGTGCCACAGCCAACAAGGTGAGAGCAGCAAAGAGTTTGGAGTTCAGCACTCTGACCTCAGGGTAGAAGACAAGAAGTGAGGACCGTCCCACTAATCTCTCCGTTTTTCAGAAGTCCCTGTCACCTCCAGGACCACTTGCAGAAGAAGTACCTGCTGAATTGCAGCAGGCTAGCCCACCATTAGGGAATGAATGCTCAAAGCCCTCGAAGAAAAATCTTTCTGTGCTGCCTCCCAGTTTGCTCCATGACTGTTATAAACTCTGTGCTCCTGCTCAGTGTGCCCCCACTTTGGGAGGCTCAGTACTTCCCAACGTGGAGGGAGGCATTTCAAAACTAATAGCGCAACCACTTTTCTTGACAGACTTTGCAGGCAGCAGCTGGTAAGCCTGCCAACACTGGACTAGCAACTGAACCAGAGCAACACTCTTACATGTTCAGAAATGAATATGATGTGACATCTAGACTTGTTTTTCTTCTAGGGATATCGACAATTATTCTGCTCTTGTTTATCTCAGCACAGCCTGCAAAGCCATGAAGATTATTCAAGTCACTCTGGATTTGCTGTGGGACAAAGAACACAGGATGTGGCTAGATCCAGTGAACATATTTTTCAATTAGATTTCCCTAAAATCCCACCCTATCCCAGATGCACAGAAAGAAAATAATCATAATATTGAAATAGAGCTGGTTGTGAAACTTCCTTTTGTCCTGTGAGAACTTCAGATTTCAAAAGTTTTCCTGTCAAAACTTGACAATTTCTGCAGTCCAGTAAACTGTGAAGAATTCAGGACGGGTCCTTTGAGATATTTTTGGTCTTTTAGGTCCCTTTAAAAAATAAAATAAAAATAGAGTAATAAGAATTTTAAAGCAAGAGCCATTTCAAAGCCAAATTAAAACATTTTCTTCAAAGAAGCTCAAAGCTGTACACAACAACTTCAAAAAAACATTTTTTTTCTTTTCTAATTTTTAATGGCAATTTTTTTAACAACCTGAACAAAATGGCTGCAGCTTGGTGAATCTGGGCTCTTTCTAGGAAAAAAATGTTAGCAGAAAATTCTCAGCCAATTCTAATCCACAAATTCCATAATTCCTCGTTTCCTGAACAAGCAAGCATGAGGAGGAGGAGAGAGGGAGAAAAATGCACCAAGGGTTGCCAATGACATGAAAAGTGCCAGTTTTAAGCTCTTTAGTTTTTTTTCTCCAGTGACCTAGTCTGCTCCTGAGAGCCCCTCGCCCCACTCTCAGCTGCTCTGCAAGGGAAGGGCAGTGGGAGCTGCAAGGATGGGCTCCACGTGTGGGACAGAAGCATGTCTACTTGGACATCTTATCGAGAAGGGGTTGTGGAACAGGGAATTGCCCTGGACTACAAGAATTTAATGGGGACTTGAACCTCACCTGGCATCTGGACTAATGGCCAGAGCACAAGAGCCGCCATCCTCTGCCTTTCCTGTTCACTCAGTGATCATGTTTCTGGGATAGCATTATTTATATCGGAAACTGGTTGCCTCCCCTTTCCCTTCCTTGTGTTTATACATTTGTCCTATTCCTAGCCCAACCTATTTAAAATGCCGTCCCAAAACGGAGTAGAAACTTTATTATTAAGCAGTTTCTAAGAAAATGTGAGACGGGTTGAAAAATCCAATTTCAGCGAGTTTTCTCTAAAATGCAGGTAGGTTCCCAGCTATTAACCAGGCTGGATTCCTTTGTACATCTGTTAGGTTTCCACTTCTCAGTCACGTCGTCTGTCCCAGAACAGGGAATCCAGGATTTCCAGACCATTTAGGCACACTGTGGTGAAGATGGATGTCTGTATCCTGGGAACTCAGTCACAGTGAGAGCTTTGTCACTCCAGCCATTGATATTTCTGGATCCTTCTGAAGAATGGGGAGAATTTTCCCCAGTTGATCAAAGGCTCTTTAGGTGTTCAAACCATGTGTTCAATACAGGAGCAGGCTGCCCATCCCTACGGAGGTAGCTTGAGGTGCAACATGAGGAATCAGGAAGGAAATTACTCCATTGGCGGTGGGAGGGAACCAACCCACACACCCTCCAACAGAAAAAGTTCAATTTTTTCAGGTTTCTTTTCCTGGAAAGGTCAATTCAGAGGCTGTTTGAAAAACAGTCTTGTTTGTATTCATGTTCAGTTTAAACTGGGTTTTTACTGAATGCTGGAAATTTTCTACATGGGACTAATGTCATCATAGAGAATATCTAGCTCTCTTGCTCAAATATTTTATCCCACTGAGAAGATGGCAGAAATGATATCAGCAAAGAATAAAACCAGGGACTTCAATAATTAGTTATACTAAATCCCATCCCCAACAATTAATATGCCATAGAAATCATTCAGTAACCAATTTGAAAGAAGAAAATGCCTGTACATTAATTTCTGCTTGCTTTATAAGTCCAGATCTAACACTAAGACGGTCCTTCTGTACAGTAAGGCGATGACTGAATCTGTCCACGTGATAATGGAAGGTGAAACCCACATAATTGCACTTGAATGAAAGTTAGGGGTGTGGGCTAATGCCAACAAGGAGCAACCTGCATCTCCAGAGCATGATTCAAACCCTGTTAGATAAAGTAGTTTCAGGGAGAGGAGCAACTGCTGAGATCTCGGCTGTGCTATCACGGTCATGCTCCTGACCTCGGCCCTTCCATTTGGACTACAGAGAATTTGTCCTGCAGACATATATTAATAGCTCTTTTTTCTCCTAATTTCTGACCAAATCAAGGGAAAGTACATAGGTTTGAAAGACTTAATTTCACCTGAATTTTTAAAAATATTTTTTTCAAGTACTCTTAAGAGTGTTTGAATACAAAGCCGGTGTTTTTCAGTCTCTACTCCATTCTGGGTGGAGGGTGCCCACACCACTGTAAGTACATTTGATGCAACATAAGATATGGAGGGTCTGAATCCAGAAATTGAAAATATTAAGGTAGGAATTTACCCCAAGTGAGTTGCTTTGTGATTGCTGATCTCTTCCATCAGATCACTGCAAGATTCTTTAAGGCAATGAAACCCTCAGTGAAAGAAATTCAAGAGGCCTCACAAAGCACTTAGCTCATCCTGAGTCAGGACTTAAGCCTGGAAGCAGGCAAAACCTGTGGGCTGTTAGCATGAGGGAAACTGGAAACAGCCTCTTGCTGTCAGATTTCACTCATTGGTGTTAACCCAAGGTTTTCCCAAAGGCTGCAGAACAAATTCCTTCTGTGCAGGAAGTGCTCGGGCTGCAAAGGAAAGTGCTAATCCCGAAGTTCAAAGCCTGTGTGAGGAAATATAATGCTTCCTCCAGAGACTTTTCAGGGGAGAGTGGTTGACCACAAGAAAATAAAGGCTCTTGCAGCTGATCGTAAGCCTGCGTGAGAGGGCTGTTGAGGAGGCACCTAGGAATGACTGCCATTCCATTTTATGAATCAGCAGGGAGGGAGCAGCCCAGGCCAGCTTTTGGGAGATGCCTGGGCTGTCTCCAGCCTCTCAGACCACGGGAATCCTGCAGGGAAACAAAAGGGAGACAGAGGAGTCTGGGGACTGTGGGAATTCAAGGCTCTATAGATCGTGATGATGGCTGGACTGGCACAAGTGCCGTGTAGGCTTGATGGTGCCTGCTGTGAGCAGAGACCTGAGCTCTAGTCCAACAGTGCTATGTCATGTAAAGGTAAGGAACTTTGATTTTCTTCTTCTTCTTGGTATTTAAAGACAGAAAGCCCCTGAGGGCATGAGTTGCCTTGATCTATTTCTGTATAATGTCTATTTCAGTGAATCCGAATTTCCTCTGGATTTTCCCACGAGTGGGAAGCCATATGGATCCAAACCTAGAGCTCATCCCGTTAAGAGAACTTCAGGGTTCATTCATAGCTCCGATAGCTTCAGAGGGATTTCCTCTAAGCACCACCACCCCTCCTAGCACAGACAGCTCAGGACTGAGAATTCAAATGTGACTTAAGTTCCTTAAAACCAAAAAAATTTAACTCACCTAGATGCGTTCACTCAATTTTGGATCTTTTCTGAACTGAGCTTTTTCTTGGGTAACTGGTACCACATTAGAGTGCTGTTGTGTTTGAAAGCACTGAACAATATGTAACATCAGAACAGAATTGTAATAAAACATGTCAGGATGAGAATTTGAGAAATAACCTACGTCACCATTTTTTCATCCTTCCAGAATAGGATCAACCCTACCTAAAACGTGCTGGATAGGTGTTTTCTAACCTGCTAAAACCTTCTGTTCATAGAAGTTTCCCAACAAACTTTGACATGTCTACATTGGACAGAAGAATCCAGCCCTTGGCTGTGTGAAAAGTATGGTAATACTGTTTAGGAATGTTTTCACTTCACTTTTTTGGCCTGGAAAGGGTGGATGTGTTGAAATGGAACATATTCTTAGGAATGTAAAGGTCCTGGTGAAGCTTTCTTCATGGAAGGCTTTTCTAGCTGAATTTCTGAGCACAATCGAAGTACGAGATTTCCATCAAGAACAGACTTTTCCTGCATGTCAGGGATCTCAGTAATTTTTTGTGTAAGTCACCCCTGCTCAGGCTTTTCCTCTGCTTAATTCAGATGGATTACTTGAAATTGAATCTCCTGTGACTTGGGTGAATATTTTATCTACCAACCTGTTGCCTCTTTTCGGTCAACTCTCCTGCGTTTTTGCTACTGTTTCTTCTCCTGTTTTAACTTTCCTAAATAGAGTCTTGGTTTAAACTCACTATGGACTGAACATCAAAGGAATGTCCTTCCCTTTCCTAAATAATGTATTTAGCTTTAATACAACATGAAGAAGGCTGGTTGCATGTGGCTTTTGGAACATGAGTCACACCACCTCCAACACAATTTGTGATGTCCCCTTTGGGATTACACAGGTTGGTCATGTGTTGGCTTGAAGTCTGGGCTGAAACTGTTTCAGCTCAACTGAAATCAATTTTCCGAATGTATTTACTCAGAGTGAGATCCATGAAGTGCAAACACCCCAGGCCTAATGGTGCATGGAAAATAGAAAACACAACTCCTACTCGTTTGCTGTGATAAATGATCACCTCCGAATGCTAATGGCCATGGCAGTCTATCAACGTGTTCAGCTCCTACCCAGCACCACGTGAATGGTGGTGGTGGGTGAGTGTGGAGCTCAAATTATATTGCTGATCTTGGCAGGGCCTGGATAATTTAACAAGCCTGATTAGATACTAAATAAATATTGGCTTTGCAATATGCTCACCAGTGTTTAACTTGGATAAAAGAGGCCGCAAATACTGTTGCACTGGGTGATCTGGCAACAGGCACAAACACTTTAAAAGATCCATTCAGACTGTGACAAAAGTGTTTGAGAAGGAAATTTTGGTGGAATCATGTTTTGCCCTAATGAAAAACCTCTGTTCTGCAGTAACTGAAGAAAATCAGCTAGCTCTTCCCCTTATTACTGCAATTTACATGTTACTGTAATTTGAAGGTAAACCGGTTTTGTGAAAAAAAGTCCCCCAACAGACCCTGAATGACAGGTTAACAGCTATGGACAATTTCACAATGATGAGGAGAATTTCATGATCCCACTTACATCGCAGACTGCGCTGGAGCAGGGAAGTGCAAAAATTAAGATACCATCAGAAATGAGACTTAGGAGACTTGTCAGCTGCAGTCCCTTTGTGTGAGTCCCAGCATCCTGCAGATGAGCTCACTTATTTTAATGCCATATTCATTGGCTTTGGTAAAGTTTTCAATGCTGAAGATAAGACTCATCACATCTGGCTGCATGCATACCGTCATTTAGTATCATTTAGGGTGCCTGGTGCCTGTAAGTTATCTCAGATGCGGGAATGGCAGATAGGATAGAAGAAGTAAGGGAGAAACAACATTTTTTGGAGCAGTAAATAGAAGAAAGGTACTTTAAGATATTAAAGATACCTTAGGGCATTTAAAATATCCTGTCTTTAGGCGACTGGATCCTGCTCTGTGTGTCTCCACTTGAGCTGGGTGTTTATTACAGTCTACCAACATTTAGCCAATATTGCAACAAAGCCTAAGAGCACTTTGTAAGAACCACATTTGGGTAAACTCAGGACCCATTGGAGAAAGTCTGGGGAGGAATTACTGGAAAGATCAGAAGTTAAGAAAAAATGATGAGGTCAGACCAAAGGAGACAGGGCTTTTAATCCAGAGAATCTGAGGGAACAGGCAAAAGTTTTTTGCACAGAAGAAGAAAATAATCAGCTTTCCAGATGCATAAGTAGATCAGACATGAAGTCCTGAACATCAAATTCAGCCAGTGTAAGTGGGCTTAGAAATAATGATACAATTATTATTATTTTTATTATTATTAATCATAATAAGTAACAAAATGCCCACACAGCACCCACACAACAGTAAAGGTAAGAAAGGTCTGGAACTGACTACCTGGAGAGGAGGAGGTAGTGTCTCTTTGTCAGCATATTTAGAAGCTAGCTGGGCAGTCAAGGAAAGTATCATTGGAAACGTTTCTGCCTTTAGTTTTGTAAGGACTCCTCCAGCTCTGTTAATATCTGATTCTCTGTCCCCTGGCAAATAGCACAGGACTGCTCTTTACAAGTATAAACCAGCATTGTTCAATTATATCAACAGAGTTGTGCTAATATACTTTCACTATAGGTTTGTTCTCAGGATTATCTGTATAATGACAGCCAAGACAAGACAGCTAGTGTGCAGTTTTTAACTATACAGAGATGCTTTCACTTACAAGTTTTTATTTCCTTGCTCGATGAAGAGTTGTTTTCTTATATTCCCATTTTCTCAAAGGCCCACAAAAAGTGAGTAAACCAAATCTTCCACCAGTGTGGCCATCCTGCCTTACAGAAAAGAGTTCGGACTTCTCTCAGAACACTTGTTCACCAAGACCTTAACATGGTTAAGATTTCTATTTAAATCACCTTTTCCCTATTCTAGAGTTTGAATCTGTTGCGATGCTTTTTTGCAGCTTCTTTGAGCCATCCCCCACGCCAGTATAAATCACAATGAATTGGAGTGGAACTACATCCAGTTGGACCAGCAAAACTTTTAGCACACTACCCTGCCCAACCAATTTTAATTCCAGCTATCCACAAGGGGGATGTCAATCAACAAACCTGTGCATCAAAGTACTTGTTGTTTCAAACCTCCCCCAAATTTATGTTCCCACAGGGCTCTGCAATGTAGCACTTTATCCCTGCTCCCAACAGTGAGCAAACCAGACCCACAGCACCCTGGGTGCTTGTCAGCATTTAATCCTGCCAAACTAAAATCTCGCTCTGGTTAATTAGGTGCTGCTCCAGGTGTTTGGTAACCATTTTCTTAGGCTAGCCCCTCCAAGATTAAGAAATGAAGGGGGAGGCTCCTCCCCTCCCTCATCTCATCTCCAAGCTCCGCTAGTTTATTAGCTCTAGTCCACAAGGAGCAACTGAGTACAAACTGAAGAGATGTGTGTGCTTCCACTCCCCGTGGCATCATAAATGATACGGGGTAAAGCATTACCTAATCCATTTAACTTGTCATGTTTTGCTCCCCTCAGAGGAAAACTCAATGATTTTAAGAGCAAAAGTTTGGGGCTGTAATGGTGGAGGTTTTGTGTTAAACTGGGAAAAAACCTAAGTGAGATTGAAGGGAGAGCTGGCCATCAGGTAGGTCTCGGAAATTTGAGGTTCAGTGGTTTCTGTCTTACCCTGGAGAAGACCTACATGAATGTTGTGGCTGACAGTGCCAGATTTCTGCCAAATGGGGTCACATACAATGTTAATGTTCATATCTCCACTGAATACTTGTAAGAAATTGTATGTACAACTGTATGTCTGTGTCCACATCCTCACCCAGGCATTAGGCATTCTTTAGCATTTTTTTCCCTTCTAATCATCCAATAAAAAGTGTTATTTTGTCATATTCAACTTCTTAAAGGTCAAAGTTGATAAAGCTAGCACCTTTCATGGTTTAATATAATGTAGTTACGTTGACTTCCTATTTTGCAAAGGAGGGACTTTTCTTGTAGTCCTCACTGCCTTTGTTGTCATTATATGCATATATATATTTTTGCAGTCAAATGTATGTGCACACATAGAGTTGTATGAGTGGAAGCCTAGCTCGAGACTGAGCTAAAATGCCCTTCCAATACTTTCCACTTAAATTGAAGTAGACAGAACCTCAGATAAGATACTTAGAATCATAGAATCATAGAATCATAGAATCATTAAGGTTGGAAGAGACCTCCAAGATCATCGAGTCCAACCATCAACCCAACACCACCATGCCCACTAAACCATGTCCCTAAGCGCCTCATCTACCCGTCTTTTAAATACTTCCAGGGATGGTGACAATAATCAGGGATGGTGAAAAAGTACATGACAGTGTACTTTCCACTGTTTTGTGCAAATATGAGTGGTAGATTATAGAAATTTTGGTGGACATTTGCTTCTGTAACCCAGCAGCTATCATATGGTACGAAGTCGCCATCCATAGTGGGTGTGGATTACAGCTACAAAAGCGAATACATGAGTTCATGTTGAAGGGACTCACCCCTTTACTTCTGCAGTCTAGCTCAGCATCACACTTGTAGTCCACTCTTCTTTACCACATGCACCAGTCTTACCCTTGGCTAGCTATAAACTTTACTGTTTACTTCAAATACAATGGTCTTGACCTTCTGCTGGAGTAATTTGGTGTAAATTAACTTCTGTGGAATTATACCAAATCATGCCAGCTTCTGAAATGTCTCCTACTGATCAAGAATGACGGGATATTGGTTCACACTCAGAGATATCACGGAGGCCCCCAGATGTAAGCGTTGCCTTCTTGATAAGGAATGTAGAAATGCTCAAAACTGAAATTTGGCTTGTCAGCTTTGGAGACAGGGATTGAACTCTTCAGAGGATTTTGCAGTTCTCATTTTCCCGTATTTTCAATTAAATCTTTTTCTTTAAGAATAAACAAAATATAGGTAGTGTCATATTTGTCATAAATGTAAGAAATGATGTTGGAAGATTGTGTGTGTAAAAGCAAGTATTGGTGTTGAAGATGATGCTATTAAATTGATACTGCAGTAAAAGAAAGCAATCTGTAGCAAGCTATCTCAGCGGACCATGAGTAACAAATGCATCTGCAGTTCATCACTCAGCCGTATACGATACGTTTAAAAATAGATCTCAGTATAGATGTGTATATAGTCTAGTCCTCTTTACACTTCCTACCAAAGAACAATCTAATCTTTTCAAGCAAAGGATTCCAGGCATTGCCTGGGAGGATGCTGGGGACTCATGCTAAGCATTTGGCAGGATGGGAAGCAGTTCATCTCATTACAAAAGAGGAATTAAAAATAGGACTTGTAATCTTTCTTAGAGGAGGCCAATACTCAATGGGTCACTCCTGTTATGGGAGGCATGCTTGCCGTTTGTACTTCAAATTAAAGAGTTGGAGGCCATGTCCCATGAGTTTTAAATCTTACCCTCCAAAAGGCAGGTACAGAGGAGAAACCATAATGTAGGAAGACCATTGAATTACAGAAATAAACCTTCCACATCAGAACAATTTTTACCACCTGCTGTCTTCCTCATCTGCAAAAACCTTTTCTCTAGGTTTCGTGGCTCACCAACCATTTTACTTCATCACACCATGGTAATGCCAATGGTTTCATGATGACATGAAGCCTTCCTCTGCAAAGATCTGCTTTGTAGCCCTTCAGGAGCTGTCACACAGCTGACAGGATATCAGTAAAACTCTCAAAACCAGAAGCTCATACAAAGACCCTAAATTTCCCAGCATCTAGCCGTGGGCAGACTCCTCTCCCCCCCAGCTTCTCAGCTGCACACAACCTCGCTCGTGCCTGACCCTTCTTTCTGAGATGCCCAGGGGAAAAGCTGTGAAAAAGAAAGACCCAAAGGCTGCAATGTGTTTTTATTTGTGCATAATTTGTGACCCTGTTCCCATGGGCTCTGCTACAGCACAAAATAAGCCTTTCCCACTGACAGTGAAAATCCTACAGAAGACTTAAAACCAGTCACAAGACACCGGCCTTTCCTGGCACTCTCCTACACTTGATGGCAGCTCTGTGTCGAGGTAGAAAGAGCCATCCTACTTGAGATAACACAGTGGGTGTGGTTGGAGTAACTCCAGAGACTGTATTTCCTCATTTGTCATGAAACTCCCTCCCCTACCCTCATTCCCCTATCCTGCAGCCAGCACTTGATTTTTATTGCTGGGCTGGTTGTCGTGGAAACAACCTAAAAAGAGGTAAGGTAATGCTGCAAGGCTAAATATAAGCAAAGCATTGAAAGAACTTAAGCTTAGGACTCCCTTGTGGCTGCCCTCAGAGCTCGTATAGCACTGCTGCTGAAATGGGACTCAAGAGCTGCAGGAGGCCACTGTGATTTACAATTACGGGGACAAACAACTAGAAGAGGGCTTACCTGGTTTTAGAGAACATCCAGTCCGATAGGCACAAGGTGGGTGGCAAGGTCCCATGGAAAGGAAGAATTTTTTAATTTGTATTTGTTTGCTACAGGTGAAAGTAGAACCCACGTTCACTGTTCAGTGGGATGGTCTCTCAGGATGGTTCACAGCACAACCTCATCATTGCCAATAACCAGTCACATCGCCCTTCCTAACGCTAGAGAGTAAACGTAAGAGCTTTACAACACAAAAATGAAAATACATGCCTTGGGATGAGAGCGGGAAGGAGAGTCTACGGGACTCTTGTCCCAGGGAATATGTGAAGGAGAAGTGTTCCGATGGTCCTGTGGGCTCTCCCTTTGCCCTTTGGGTAGCCTCTGTCAGCCAAGCTGGATACAGAATGTCCTAAATAAAAATAAAAATGAGGGATTTGGATGATAATGATGCAAAAAGTCCTTCCCCAAAACGTTTTAAGCAGCAAATGATGGTGAATGCTGGAATGAGAATTTAGCGCATGGCAAAGGGGTGTGACAGGAGAGCACGGCTCCATCGATGAAGATGAATCTGCTGATGTTCTCAGTCATGAAGCAGAGGTGAACTGTTCTGAGATGCCCCAGAAGAGGGCAATCATGTACACACAATCTAGCACAGGCAGCAACTTACTTCTGCTTGGGCTGTTTACCATCTTGAAGAACCTAACAATTTCCAAGACATTCAGTTGAAATCTCCCTTTGGCTCTGAAATATCAGAGTGTTTGAGCGAGTCCATAGCTGGTGTTGGTGGCGGCCACTTCTGAAGGTAAAGGTACAATTTTTCTTAGACCTTTAATAAATATGGACCAAGACTCACTCATATCATGCCGTGTAGGTTAAAATTCTTCTGGTGAGGTGATCTTAACATGCTAGTGATGCTCAATGAAATATCTGCCTTGCCTAGTGGAGTTGGTATTTAAACCCTGCTCTGGAGGGGACTGCAGATAACACTACTAGCCAAATACATAGGAAGAAGCCTAGTTCCTGGAAAAAAAAAACCCAAGTATCTTGATGCAGGACAGGTGCCATACTTGTGATTTCAAGTTAGGTTATATATAATTAAGGTTATATCTACACTGATGTGTAGCACGGGCCAGATGTGTCCAGCTCTTCTGCTTTGTTCAAGAAGTTTTCTGGGCTCACTTGTGTAATGTAAACTATTAAAATCACAAGCCTGACTATTGGAAGACGAAGCTTAATGGTCTGGCTTGTCTCTGTGTCTTCCCAGGACAGAGGAGTTAGGGTGCCAGCAGCCAGAAATCAGGAAGAAGGAAGTGCAGGATGGTTGGCAAAGGTTTTCTCTTCTTGAAGCCTGTATCCTCAAGGAGAACAAGGTGGAGTAGGGTTTATCTCTTTACCTGGTAACTCTGCAGAGCCACCAGAGTTGCAGGGGGTGTGTTTGTGTGTGCATGTGTGTGTCTGCAGTGCAGACAATTGTTACGTGATGTCCTGATTTCAACGTAAATTTCCAGGTGGATGGGTCTTTACACCTCTCATAAGTCTTTCAGATAAAGAAGACATCTTAAAAACTGGGGTCCAGGGATCAGAATGTGTTTTCTGAGAGACCTCAAATATTTTGGTGCTGAGGTGATGGGTGTCCTGTGTGTGTTTGGGGGATCTTCTCCAGTGTCACAGGGAAAGACTCACCAGGCAGCATCTGCCTCACTTACTAAATTACTCCCCTTCTCAAGTAGCAGAGCTGTTGCCCTCGAGAACATATACTAGAGAGAAAGGGAGTTCATTTACATCCTGTGTTTTTCCAGCACTTCTTGCTCCAGTCTGTGCTCCCTGGGGTCAAATCTTCATTGGCATTACAATACCTAACAGTTAGGTACTGTTCATGATGTAACCAAATCCCTGTTGGAGCAGAAGCTTTAAACCCCCATTTCAGGGAGCGTGGGATTATTGGAGGGATCTTCAAATTTCTGCTTCATTGTAGGAATTATGTATTATGAGGCCATAGAGGCCACTGGTTGGCATCCTCCCTGGCGAGATGAATTCATGAGCCCACCACTGTTTTTCTCTTGAGACTGGGTGGTTACACCACTCATACCTCCTTCTAGTAGCCAGCCAGGTTTTGGTTTATGCACAGTTTTGAAAGAAATGGACCATATGACTGAGAAAGGCGTCCTTGACTATTTTGAGAGCCGTATTACTTCAGTTGCAACCAGCCCTCTGAGCAGCTCTCAGTTTGTGGACAGCACTGGGTTCAAGCAGTCAAATGAAATGCAATAGCCCACCATGTGAGATGCTAAGAAGGAGCTCTGAGGGTATTAATGGTGTCTCAGTGGTGGATTTAGGCACCTAAAAAACAACAGGGCCATTGGCCGTAGGAGCTAAAACTCAAGCATTCTTCAGGGCTGCGTTCATCGGGACTGTAACCAGCCATCCTGACTTTGGAGCTGGATCTCGGGGGTCAGCTCTTCTGGTCAGAGCCACACACCGTGTCAAAAGTATTTTTTTTTCCCCCAGTTAGGCAAGTTGCCCAGACTGTGCCCTCATTTATCCCATAATAACCTTGCAACATTAGCAAGTGTCTCCATGGGGATCTGAGGACATTTAGCACCTCTCAGAGGGGACGGAGATTTTGCCAGGCCTGGCCCTAAAACTTTATTTTTCTAACAGAAACCTTTTTGCAAACGGTTTGCGGAAGCTGTCAGTAACCCTGATGGGCTGAAGGTTGTTAGCAATTTCGTTTAACAGCTCCTTGTGGTTATTTTTTTCCTCTGCCCCTTAATTGAAATGGAAAACAGAAATTCCTGTCAGCATGTGTGCATCTGCTTCTGAAACCTGCCAACAACATCACATGGCATTCATCATGCCTTGCAGACCAGCCGATCCCTGAAGCCTTTCCCAGAGGCTCTTTTGGTGAAGGATGGTACAGGCGCTTCTGCAAGTCCCCTCCTTACGAAGATCTACAGGACACTGTGGTAGCAATTAGGAAAGCAATGGTGGGAAGAAAGATCTTCTGAGGTCACAGCAGGATTTATAAGGGTATTTTTTTCCCAGGCTCAAAAAAGATAGTTCCTATAAACTCTGCAAAACAACTAATGTGAGGTCTTGTGACTACTGGATAGCTCTCAGGAGACGTCTGTCTCTGCCATGGACCTGCTGAATGGTCTTCAGTGACTCATTTTGCATCACTGGGCCTCCATTTCACCGTCTATAAATTAAGGGTAATGGTAATGATTTCCTTTTCAGTGTTTTGAGAAGTATTTACAATACAGTTCAATACACAAGGCCATTGGCAACTGCTGTGATTCTCTCCCCACTCCAAACACATGACTGTGTGCTTTTCATTTAATGTGCCTGCACCAAAGTGTGGAAAACAATATGGTCTGTGTAGTGCTTTTCAGAGGGGAAAGAGGGGGAAGAAAAAAGAAAACGAAAGAGAGAGCTCCAAGAGATGATATTTGGAGTTGCCCAGCTGTGTTTCTAATGCTGTGTCTCAGATGCTGGTCAGGTTCCAGAGGCAGAAGTTCCTTCCAACCCTATCTGGAAGGGAAAAAAGCCACTGTCGATAAACACATTTGGGTACTTTTCTCATAATGAATTTGGAGAGAACCTCTTATTTATTTTTTCAAGGAAATTTTGAAGCAAGCCAGCTACAGGTTGCAGCTGGGGTTGGGTGTGTGCATGCCAGATCTCTAAAGGAAAAGCTTTCTCTGGGAGCTTTGTGTAAGCTGGAAGACCTATTCTGTACATGGCGTGTAGACCCAGCTACTATATTCTCTGAGTTAGGAGAGCACAACATGGGTCAAATGATGGGTGAGAGGCTGGCACAAGAGGTTATGTGCTAAAGGAATGGCCATGCTCTGAGGTTGCAGAGACGAGTCACACCATCCATGAAGAAGATGACTTCTCTGCGAGGGCAGCTGTGGTCTATGTCCATTTTTGTGAAGATGCTTGCCAAGTGCGGTGGGTGGCATCCTGAAGAGTGACAGGAGATGAAGCATGGTACGAAGACACACAATGCAAATTCGACTGGGGTAGCTTGAACTGGGGAGCTGATGTGAGTGAGGCTTACACAGGATGACTCTCATGCAATTATCAGATTTGGACTATCCCAGTTCAGACCATCTTAAGGCTGATCCAATTTATGGACTGTCACTGTGACCCAGAAGAGAGTCATACAAGGGAAACCTTTGAAAAACAGTGTCATCAGAGCCTTCCCTGGCATTGACTTTATTTTGGGGCTTAGATCTTGGCTGTGCTGAAGCCAATGAGGGGTTTTACTATTGGCTTCAGAGCCGTTAAGCCACAGGAGCTCTCCTTCTCGAGGAAGTTTCCAAGCTAGAACACAAAACAGAACAGTAATGCAAAGGAGCTGCTGTTTTCTGTAATTGCCTTCATTGCTGACGTTTTATTTTTCTTCAGTCAATCAACTCCTGCCTTAATTACACTTTAGAGAGCCTATGGACACCAGTATTTGCAGGGCTGATTCCCAGAAACATTTACAAACCTGCCTTGCTTTTAAATGGACTGAATTGTGTTGCCTGTTAAAATAAATGCACTTGTCAAATCCCTTTCTTCAACAGCCTTGCCTTACACCTCGCCTTGACAGTGTAATAATGTCTGTAAAAACAACCTAAAGGCCACTTTCTACCTACAGCCACTCCTCAGTCCTCAAATGAATGGCAAGAAGGGGGTGGGGGAGTGAGAAATAATAAGCCTGCACTGTGGGATAGTGTCACAGGGCTCAGACCCTTTAGCATCACTCACAAAGACTGGTGAGACGAGGAAAACTATATGCACTTGAGAAAATGTTGGGGAAAAGAAGCTAAGAGGAACTGATGGAAATATTCTATGCAGATTATTAAGGGGAGGGGAGAAGCCGTGTGCTCTGTTGCTGTTGTGAGGTTTTGGGCTCTGGGATGGACGGGCTGCTTGGCACCTGATGGATCCCCTGAGTGATGTGCTCTGCCTAGAAGTTGGATGTCTCTGTCTGGTCCAGGAGATGTGGTTTACGGCTTCTCAGCAGCTCAGGCAACACTGAGCTTTCACATGCTGGGATGAGGGGTGGGGACCAGGCAGCTCCTGACATGGAAAGGAGAGTTTGGAAATGGAGGTTGGACAGAGCTGGCAGGAGAGCCCAAGCATCTCAGCCTTTCTACTCCTGCAGAGAGAAGTCCCTGGAGAGTCATGCCCATACTCTCCAGTTGCTCCATCCATGTCAGCAACAGCCAGGTTGCTTCTGAGGTCTTGCATATAGGCAAAGGAGATGGCGGAGCACAGCCGTTTTGCTGTTCCCCTGCTGCCCCCTGCCACTTTAGCAATAGCCTCACTTTACATGCCAGGAAAGCATGGATACTACAGGGAACACGATCTTGGCTTGTACTTGTAGATACGGCCAGCCAGAAATCAAGCTAGACTATGGTTACCCCAAGCATAAATGAGCAAGTTATGCAAAGAGACAGAGGAACCATCCTTTGGACTGGTGTTACAAACTCGTTTTCCCAACCCTTGGGACCTGTTGATTTTCCAGATTGCTGATGACCCTTCTCTTCTCTGTTTTGCTATTTGTTTGCATTAGCTCTGTAGGAGAGAAAGGTAGGTGTCTAAATGTCTTAATGAAGACATCACAACGTTTGAGTCCCACTGTGACTTTGTGTCAGCGTACGTAGGGTCCACATGCTTTGGGATAGGAGTCTCCACTCCCTGTTTCATGGTGGTGCTTCGTATTGGTTGTAAGAATCTGTGGAGCTCTCCAATGTCATCGTGGTTTCATGACACTAGATGCCATACAAAATGAGAGGAGGAGGGATCAGTCTTCATGTGTAGGGAGGCTTAACGCAGGAGGAAAGGGTTGACACCTACAGATAGCAGAGTGAGGGATTGACTTCCAGAGTCTTTGGGGACATTTATGGCAGAGCCGTGCTTTGAACTTGCATGCCTTCATGTGTAAGTAACTGCTTTAAGTGCAAGACTTGAAACAGGAAAGTTAGGAGGTTGGAGAGCACATCATTAAACCATAGTAAAAGAGTCAGTATCTCATGTATTAAAGTGCTAAAATGGGGGATTTTTACTTTATTTTCTGGAGTCACCAATGCTGCTGTACGTTGGAGGGTGCCTTGGTTCACAGCACACATAACACACCAGCGAAGTTGTGCTACACGTCCTTCTGTGTCTCATCCATGCAGTGCATGAGTTACTACAGCCCCTCTCCTTCCCCCTTCACCCTTGACCCCTGGCCTTTCAGGGGAGGTCAGGCTGCAGCAGGATCTTCCCCATACAGGGTTCATGCCAAGGACAAGCCTACTGGGGATCTCAGAAGCATGGGATGATCAGTGGAAGGCCTCAGTCCTGCAGTGGGTGTGGGTATTTCCCACATCCCTTGCTATCCCATCAACAGAGAACAGGAGGGCTCACTTGCAGGGAGGTCTGCTTGCTGGATGGTCTGTGCACCAGGACTGTCCCGTGCTCATGCTGCCCGTATGCTGCTGCACGTTGGCCTTATTGTTCCCCAACAGCCTCATTTCAATCTTGCTTCAGAGGAACCCAATGCTGAAAGGCCTCTCAGGAGGTTCAAGACTGTGCTCTGGGGCAGGGTGACAATAGCAGTGACCAGTTGTCCTGTAGCCCTCTCCTTCAGTAAATGCCCAAGAGCTTTACATGGGAGAACTGAGTCTTATCTTCACAACAGTGATGGAGAAACCATGGAAGAGAGAGACGACGTGAGTTGTCCAAGCTAATTTAGCAAGCTGGTAGCAAAGACAGAAAAAAAGTGTACTTTCTCCTGCCTCCCAATCAGATGGAGCTGAGTGCTTAAATCCCATGTTATCATCTGCTTTCTAATGCAGCTGTAATGCAAAGGAAGAAGGGCAGAGCTCTGGGGAGTCAACATGAATTATAACCCCCCACCCCAGGATCAGATTTACTCTGGGACCTCCCCAGCTATCTGCTTCTGGATTTGAAACCTTCTCTTGTGCCCCTTCAAGAAAGAGGCCCAAAGGATTGCTGCTCACACACCTCCTGGTGCAGCCAGAGTTAAATCACTTCCCATCACTGAGTGGGATACAGAAACAACTTTTCCTACTGCATCCGCAGCTGCCAACAGAACTCAGTGACAGCTTTATAAATCACACCTGAAGCAAATAAAAACGCACTGTTCAAAACGAGCCCTTATCTCTTCTTGTTTGCGTTCGGCTATTTTGTTTCTAAAGGTCACAGGTGGAAGCAGAAGGAGCCGTCACGGGGTGATGTGTGTTGCCTTTGGCACTGGGTAACTCATTTGCTGTTGGGGCACAGTAACACGAAAGTGAATGGCAGAAGCGTGTGTGTGTGTGGGGGGGGGAATGAAGAGAAGAAGCGAGAAAAGTTATGAAACAAGCACACATGTTAAAGAAAAGTGAAAGGGAAAAAAAGAGATGTATCTGCATAGCCTCCAAAACCCATGCAGCTGTTGAGGAAAAATGGGAAGGACAGATAAAAAACAAGGATTTCAGGCAGCTCCTGTCTTATTTTTCGGTAAATGATGGAGAATCACTTTCTTTTTTGTCCAGGAGGGGAAGGTTCCCTTTTACCTGGTGCCCCTCAAATGCCATCTTAATCTAGTTTGGACGCTCACTGCACACCTTATCAGGAGTCATCATAATAAAAATGCCATATTTACTCATGTAATCACCAACCTTTCAGCCTGGAAAGGAGGTGGGAAATGGGAGGGGAGCTGTTACAGAGCAGTAGCCATTACACTTGATAGTAAGAGAGTTCAGACCAGAGAATTTCCCTCAACATCTGTTCAATGCCTCTAAAAACTGGGCTGGGTCATCACTTTTGGGAGGGCGTTGGATGATGCAAAACCCACCGCCCCCCGGGGAAACTGTTTTTGGTGGTTAATACCCCAGACTCTAAAAAATCAGGGATTTAGTTGAACCGGAATATGCTGAACTTCAGCTCTGTGTCATTGGATCTTGCTATGTCTCCTCCTGATAAACTGGCTGGACAACAGCAACACAGGGCAAAATCTCAGCAACCAGGTCCCTCCTAACTTGTCTGAAATGGAAACAATGATATTTACAGTTCTTAGCAGTGATTCGTCTAAAAAGAGGCTTACTTCATTAAAAAAAAGAAATCTCTGGGCAAATCAGTGAGAACATATTTTGTCCTGGTGCTCTCAAACTGTTCCTCTCCGAGCCTGGTATCTTACAAACACACACTCAGAGAGCACATCAGTTGCCCTGAACTGCAAGAAATGCCTAATACACAATGATTTGTATTTTTTGAGATCCATGTCCTCTGCGGCAAAAATCCTTTTCGCTATTCAAAGAAAAAGCACAAACAAACAATTTGCCTAAGGTTCCCTGGCAAGTCCTGGTGTTGAAGCACTCACGCAAGCACAAGCAAGACCATTTTAATGTATGTCAAAGCCTTAGTCACCTGAGAAAATTTAAGCCAATTCTTGTCCAGCTCAGGAACTGAAAGCACTTTGAAAACATGAAGGAATTAAACCACATGTCCTGTCTGAGGTAGGTGAAGTATTTTTATCCCCATTTTACGGCTGGGTAAACTCAGACAGCGAGAGGTTAAGTGACTTGTTCAGTGTCACAGTCGGTTGGGAATGGAGGAGGTGAATGAACAGGCAGAGGCTGACCTGGGACGTGTGGATGTGTGTGTGCATGTGTGTTT
>NW_008825616.1:972665-981903 GCF_000699105.1 Pygoscelis adeliae
ACTGAGTGCTAATTTAAAGTACATGCCTTGTGCAGGGGTTGGGAACGGAGCCTGTGGATGAAAGAATAAAGATGAGGTCAAACAGGAACACAAGGACAAGTTGGCACAATAGTAGCTGGATAAAAGGATTAAGGAGTCGGCTGGGTTGTAGAAACAGGAAACACTGTCTCTTTCTGAAGCGATTGGAATTAGTTCAAAGTGCCCTGCATGGGATGTAAAAGCTCTGGGCTTTGAGGGGAGCGGGCAGGCCCAGCATACATGTTTAGATGTGACCCAGCAGACCTAGAAGCAGGATAGTTCAGTAGTTTGAGCCAAGACTCTCAACCCAAGGAGCCGAAATACAGTTCCTTGCTTCTTTTGATGTCTTCTTGGGTGACTTGAGCAAGCAACTGACAATGGGAATCATCTGCTTTCTGTTAGAAGTCTAAAATGGCCATGAATCAGCTGCCTACCCATGGCCAAAAGTTGCTGGAAGTGTCAAATAGCATGAGAGTTTGATATGGGTCTGGCAGATAGACAACACAAGACTTACAGGGAACCCAGCCCTCTGGAGCAGTAGCTGGAGGTCACGTTGACACTTTGTGGCTTACCAAATGGTACTAGATACCTATTTAGGCACCTAAATCTTCTCTTTTACTGTATGAAGACCACACAGGTCAGTGTCTCCATGTGAACTAGAGCTGTCCATGCGTGTATGGCCAATTGCATTTGAGATCTCCTAACTTCCAGCTGCTGATCCACATGGTCATGGGTCCTTTGTCATTTCTGCCAGCTCCATGTCAATGTATTGACTGTTTTTTTCCACAGTAGGCACCTCTGTTTAGATAACTGAATTAAACCTCTAATCACTACAGCCAATGTATCCCAAATAATGGTTCAGGTCACACTACAGGTCACCCTACACTCCTACATTTGATCTATATTGACTTTTGACTGACTCTTCAACAACTATATGGGGAACGTAGCAACACAGAGGGACCTACATCTAGGTCTGTCTAAATTTAGCTGTCTAAATTTGCAAGCTAAATGGCACTGACAAAATTAGATGAGTTGAATCCTACATTTACACACTTTGGTGCTCTATTAGCATTTCCAAACTTTGAAATGGTAAATACCATTTACCTTTTGCTGGTAAATACAGCAAAATATAGTGGTGACTTGCATTCTCCATTCAGCGTCTGAGTAGCTGCAGGTGCTCCAGCATTTGCTGTAGGAAGATGGATTATCTCAGACAACAATTAAAATAAGTCAGTGGAGCAAGATCATTGTCTGGGCTTGGAAAGGGATCAAAGAAGGGATGACCATTAGCCTGGACAGATAACCCAGTGCCCTAGTACAGGAGGACATGGAAAGCCTACTCTGTCTACAGTGATTTGCTATTTAAGTCTCATACCACTCTGAAATATTGACCAAAATAAACTGTTCTCATTAAAATATGTTCAGTCAGTGGAACAAAAGCTATTTAAATATCTCCTACACCAGAAAGAAAATTAATTATTAAATGCTTTCAATTAGACAAAGCAAGCAGAATGAGTAGGTAGTTCAGGAGCAGGGCTGATTAGCCCCTTGTTAACGTGTCGGGATAAAACAGGCCCTGGTGAGGGTGGAGATTTACAAAGGGGGCTGTAGGGAAGGAGGCCCAAAGGTGATGTCGGTTCTTCTCCATCTCTTGTTCTTCCTGTTAACCTTTCTCCCTGTCAGCACCGTGAGGCCAGAAATAGCACCGGCATCATGCAAAGAGAGCGCAAAATAGGGTATGGGAGAAGAGACTGAAACTCCTTTTTGTGGCTGTTGGGTCCAAGGTGTCTTTGGAGATAACTGGTGGTTGTGCATCGCAGGGTGGCTGGGACATCCCTGATGTGTCTGGAGCTATGGCAAGGTGTGTGCCCACCTGCTGTGGCTCCAGAGAGGAGCTACACACTTCTGCTTACATGACTTGGCATACAGAAAGTATCTTCTGTATGTACGCTTACATGAATGAAGGGGAAAAGCTGCAATAATTTTTGGGGTGTTTTAGATATCAAGCATTTAAAATTTTTGTTTTAAATAATACTTTGACACCTAATTCAAAACAAAAACCCACCAGCTGGCTTTGGTATGGAATAAAATAACTTCCTTTATTTTCAGCCTAGGAATTATTTGTAGGGTAGTGTTTTTTTTTCAGCAAGGAAAAAAAAAAAAAAACCCAACCCGTTTTTAAGTCAACTTTCAATGGTATCCCACTCTTCATTGCACTTCCTTTGCCCCACACCCCCTCACTCTGGTTCTATAAACTTTGTTTTGTACTTGAAAAAAAACACCACTCCCACTCCCCCCTCCCCTGAATGCAACAGAACGTAAAAGAAAAAAAATAATTTTGTGCAGATTTAGGTGAGACTAAACCTTTCTTTTCTGGGGTAATCACAGAGTCAGTGTCAGGCTCCCTTCTCCGGAGGAAATCTGAGCATACAGAAGACACAGGAGTGAAGAGGCAGATGCAGACTGCAGCATGAATGGAGCCAGTCTCTAGCAATGGGTGGCTGATGTGAGTGATGGTACCTGGGGAATGTGATCCAGCCTGTGTCTCTATGTTGGGTGTCACTGCCTTTGGAAAATCACCAAACCAGCACAGAGATAACCAGAGGAATAAAAAATATCAGAAGTTATGGAACAAAGATCAAACAGGGCATCCATACCAGACTGAATCTCAGTTTCAACTCCAAGATCACTGGTGATGTTAAAGCAAAACTGAGATTCTTGTGATCATGGAACCTGGTATGGAGGCAAATGGATGCTTGGAAATCCCTTCAACAACTGAAAAGATAATCAAGGAACACTAGAATGTAAAGCAGGAACCACAATGAAATGAATACACTAAAGATTTACATTTTGCCTGTGCCATTGTGTTTTGGAGTTGTGATCTTTACCGGGTATTTAAGGGTAGAAGGAAAGACACTATTGCACCAAGCTGAGTTTCTAAAGGCTCATATCCAACTCTTGCCTCTACTCTAGAGGCTGTGATGTGGTTCAGCGTCTTGTCTGGAAAAAGGATATACTGATTTCAGTTCTTTTCTTCCACGCTTTCTTTATATTGCATACTCATCCTAGGCAGAAATTATTTTTACATAACATCCAAGATGCCCATTCAGTTGGGACTTTAATTTACATGAATTATGAATCATACTACACATAGGTATCATTTTACTTATGGTCCGTGGTTTTCAGTCCTTTCTTCTGTTTGATTGCTTTTTCAAAGCTATCACCTACACGAACCTGCAAATCCCAAACCTGACTTCAGCCATCACCCTCCCACAGTGATGTCAGTTTGCTGCTATGGAGACAGTGACATCATGAGGTTGTCTGGCAGATGAAAAATTTCAGGTGATAAAAAAGCAATGGGAACCAGACACACTTCTCAAAACACAGATCCTGTTTGATTTTCCGTGCTTGTTCTGAACTGAACAGAAATTATGCATTGTAGAAGAAATATCCCGTTTTGGATAGAGAGGGAATATTTGGGTTTCTGTGTTTTCTGCATGTCTGCCAACTCAGCCATAGGGCAAGATAATTTTTTCTTAAACCAACAGTCCAGGGAGAGCAAGAGACAGCTTCAGCAGGGGATTGACTCAATACGTGGAGAGCAATGCTCGCTGGAAATACCATCTCTCCTTGGCTGTAGAAGAATCTAAGGAGCTTGTTTCAGTTGTCAGAGTGTGGATAGCAGCAGCCAGTTGGGTTCCTTCAGGTGTCTTTGACAGGCACAAATCACTGACAGACCTGACACAGGGCCAGTGGGAGACCTTCAGGACCTGGTGACCAGCCAGGCTATCCGAGGACATCTCAGATGGCCCTATAAATGAGCAACTGAGTCAGGCCCCTGATGACTCATCTAAGATTCCACAAAAGGACTGTGGCAGTAAGTCCTGGTTTCTTCTCTGTTAGATATTAAACAACATCTCTGCTCATAGCTCTGTAATTCCTGCGAACCTTGGAGGATTACCTCTGAACATTCCTCTTTGGCAGAGTCCATATCCTCACCTGCAGGAAGGTGATTCAGAAAACCACCTGAGAGAGGTCTCAAAGATCATAATCCATGCCTCACCCAAGGGCAGAATTAAATATAGAAATTTTACCCCCACAAATATTTATGTAACTTGTATTTAAATCTCTAATATCAAAGGCTCCATGCCTTCTCCAAAGTGACATATCCTTCCACCATGTTACTGTTGTCACTAGAAAGTTTTCCCAAAGACAAGATTCATGTTGCCTCTCTGTAAACTTGTGCTGTTTAAACATCTGCAGATGAACTTGTCCACCCTGGGCTCCCTTTGCAGTCAATCGAGATAAACAGGCATTTTTAAACTAAGGTTCACTGGACCCATTTTAAATGTCCGTGTCAGGATAACATACTCTGCTTCTGTGACTGTAGCACAAAGTAATTTTATTATTTCCCTGGAAGAAGTATTTTTCTGCTTTTCCCACTGAGTGTACATGGCCTATCCACTTCTTCTTTGTAGAAATATGTTTAAGATAATTCTTTGATTTGCCCTCCAACTTTTTACTTCCAGAATGAAGAATTATTTCCTTCAATCTTTGATCACCTCATTTTTTCTAAATCTCTGATCATTTTTGCCATCCCCCATTCCCAATTGATCTCAAAACCATGTTAGAAAAAAACATCATGATAAAAATTAGCCAAAAGAAGTGGGTTAGAAAGGTAGAGGAAAGACATAATCTAGTAATGAGGCCACATAATCATGAATTTTATAGATTTGGCCTAAATCTTGCCTGTTGGCTCTTCCGTATGGGTCACCTTCAGATAAGAAAGATTTTGCTTTTCTCAGAAACACGTTTAACCCTTGACTTTTCCACAGAGGCTGCCAAAGAGATGACTAGTAGCTCCAAAAGAGCAGTAGTGGTTTGGACATGACAGGCATCCATCCAGGAGGGACCACCACCTTGTCTTTATGGAAGCCATCAATCCCAGACACCTCCAGGAAACTACTTGATGCTGTTGGCCTTTGCCACCCTGGAACCACTGACCCATAAGAGTGGATGGGACTTAACACCCATGTGCTAAACATTGTGTTTGTATTGTTTTTGCCTGATCCTCCCCATTGGGATTCCTAATTTAATTACTTGTGCCATGTGTAGCACCGAGGCAGTAATTAGAGAAGATCTTGCGTTCGGCTGTGCTTCTGCTGAGCCTGAGCAAATAGGATTAGAATTCTTCCTCCCAAATTGGCAGTGCAAATTAAATATTTATTCTTTCATGTGGGGAAAATGTCAGCTGTTTCAAATTACCTGCGAAAGATCTCGAATGATTGGGAATCATGAAAGATAAAAGTCCGACTTCTGACTGAAAATGTTCTGTAGGTTTGGGGGTTTTTTCCACCCTTTTTCTCTTTTTGGATTGAGATCAACCCATTAACTGAATAAATTTATGCTATTTTTTTTTTCCCTTCTTCTTCCTTTTTTTCATTTGTTAAAGTCAGTAAGGTGCTCCAGTCAGAAGTGATCATTTTACTTTTATAGCCCGTAAAATTCCAGGCTTAAAAGGATACTGTCAAATCAAATTTGACTCCAAATTAAGTTTTGGGCTGGGAGTCAAGAGACATGAATTCTAATCCCCGTGACCCGCTGTGTGACCTGCTTCACCTCTTTGTACATTGGCGTGCCTTTAGGTAAAATAGAGATACAACTTTCTGCAATGACTTTTATCTCCCGTGATGGTCTCACACTTCCAGGCACCGCAAGAGTTTCACCCCCTTAAAGAAGAATGACACGGAAAGAAAGGTTATTTAGCAGTCAAAGAAACAGGCTGCAGAGCCACTTTTAACATTACAGGGCCAAACTTGTCCCTGTTGCAACTTTGCTGACGCCAAATAGTGCTGAACATAGTCCAATGTGTACACTCCACTTCCTGAGAGACGTCAGTGGTGAAACGCAGCCAGATAGAAAATGCAACCCAAAGAAAATCAATCTCTGCGCTCTACCTGCCCAGACAAGTTCACTCACATCCTTATCAGTGCTAGTCCCAGCTCTGACCTCATACAAGTTTGGAAGTCACTGGTGAGGCTGTGGGAAAGACACCAGCTTTCTGAACCCTGCAAAATTTGACCTCTTTTTCTGTACCATCCTGCATCTTATCTTGCTCTCAAAGGTTATTCCAGAAGGGATGCATGGGGAATATCTTATTGCATGAGGGTGGTGAAGCAGCAGGTATCTCCTAGAGCAACTCCTTTGTGTTCAGGGCTCTGCCAAAGCAAACACTTCTCCCCTTCTCCTCCCATAAATGCAGCCTTTTCTCCTGCTCTGTAAATCCCCCCTACATGCAGTAAGATCAATTGTCAAAATAAAGGAACATCTGTGAGTTGTGTGTGGAGCACGGAGCAGAAGAGAGGCCACAACCCTACCTGAGGTTGGTCTCCGGCTGCAGGGACTGTGGGAATCAATAGAACATCTGATCTAAGCTTGACCACTGCCAGGCTGTGTCCCTCTAGGCTGAAATGGCCACATATGAATAAATTCCTGCTCACTCAAGCAATAGAAATATCCACCTTGTATCTACTTGTAGATTGAGGAAATTTTGCACAAACCAGTGTTTACCTCACACTTGAATTTGGCTTTCCAAGACACCCGTACCTGGCCAGGGATGGCGGATGGTATCCCTGGTGGAGGGATGCTAAAAGGAACAAGGCAGAAAAGGGTCTCTCCCCCTCTCAAGTCAGGGCCACTCGGGTGATGGACCTTGCAGGATGCCTGATACATACGTGCACCAGCCCCAGTGCCAGATGGTGACTGACTTACTCTTCCTACTCAAACAGACCATTGCTTTGCCCATCTGCAGAGAGGGGAAGACTTTACATCCCCCATTGCTGAAGCCATCACCTCTGCTCTGTTTCAGACGGAAAAAAACAGGCCATTTATTTTGGGGTAGAAGAGATGAATATGACTATTGGGATCGGGGGAGGCAACCTTCTGACAGACAACTTGTTTCCGTGCATTCCTTCATGCTCCTTTCAGTGCAGCCCATGATGATGTTTAACCCCCTGCAATGTCTTACCCACTCAAAACAGCTGTGGACTGCCCACCCAAAAGGGAAATACACACAGGTTTTTGCATCTAATCGGTGGTCCTGCCGAGCTGTGCTGCACCCCAGTGCTCTGAAAACCCTGACAGATATGGCTTGGGGCCAAGCAACGGCTTGAATGGTGGTGATTTTACAAGCCCTTCCTTGTGTAGCTATTTTCATGCCCCCTTCCTCACTCTGGGAAACACTAGGGGACAGCCATAAATTTGTGATACATCATCGCTCGCGCTCTAGGCTGAATGCAATATTCCCTCAGCGAGGCTTCATTAAGAGGAAATTCTTGCCTTAAACACCTTGCAGCCTGCATTTTTGACAAGTCATCACATTTTTGTGTGCCCTGCTTTATTTTAAAGCCCCTCTAGTAATGACATTCCTGAACAGGGGCTGCTTTGCAGCTTGCAAAGGGGGAGCCTTTGTCATCTGGGAGCGGTGGAGAAGGAAAAATGTGATATAGAATATGTATTACAGTGCAGGGGAACAACCTGTTCTGTAATTTTGTCTTCTTGGACACCCATACTGCTATCCCTTTTTGACAGGCAGGTCAGGACAGAAGGAAACTCGATGTTTTAAATCAGTAAGGAAATTATCACACATGAGCAGGGCACGCTGAAACTTGTATAATAGCGTGGAGTATTGCTTTATCTATACAAGACCCCGTGGGGAAGCTGTCTTCAAACTTCAGAGCCCACCCTGAACTGGCACCTTTTTCATTGCAATGTTGTCCCTGCCCAAGCAGCTTTGCTCATAGGTACCAGAAGTGAATCTGTCCAGTCTTGCACTCTTCAGGATCTCCTGGGAGAGCTTTCCATGACTGCTGTGTTATTATTTTTTTTTGTCTATTTGCAAGTGTCTAGCTCTCAGCCTTTGGCCCACAGAAAAGTTGTGGCACAGAATGATTAATAGCTTTAACCATGGACAGAAAACCAACTCCAGGGGTTCTCCCCAGAATTAAAACAACACAAATCAGGACAGAATGAGGGATCTTTTACAAGAAATGCTTTTCTTTGAGAAATTAAGTAGACAGGACAATGCTTTCCAGCTTGGACGACTAAGGAGAACTACCCAAATCCATGTGTAGACATCAGAACAGAATGATCTGTCTTTGTGGAGATCCTGGGGATCTTCACTGACTATCGGATTGGTAAGTGATAGATAAGTGTTTCTGATTTTGGTTTTACTTCTATTAAACTCTCACAAAAATAAAAATGAAACAAATACAAGTCCTGCTAACCCCCAAATAACCACCATCCCCTACCAATACCTTTACCTAATACACTACAAGAAGGACATTGAGGTGCTGGAGCATGTCCAGAGAAGGGCAACGAAGCTGGTGAGGGGTCTGGAGAACAAGTCTGATGAGGAGCAGCTGAGGGAACTGGGGTTGTTCAGCCTGGAGAAAAGGAGGCTGAGGGGAGACCTCATCGCTCTCTACAACTACCTGAAAGGAGGCTGTAGCGAGGTGGGGGTCGGTCTCTTCTCCCAAGTAACAAGCGACAGGACGAGAGGAAACGGCCTCAAGTTGTGCCAGGGGAGGTTTAGATTGGACGTGAGGAAAAATGTCTTTACTGAAAGAATGGTTAAACGTTGCCCAGGGAAGGGGTTGAGTCCCCATCCCTGGAGGTATTTAAAAGACGTGTAGATGAGGCACTTAGGGTCATGGTTTAGTGGGCATGGTGGTGTTGGGTTGATGGTTGGACCCAATGATCTTAGAAGTCTTTTCCAACTGATTCCATAATGATTCTATGAATCTATGATTCTATGATCAGCAAGACTCCAGGGAGAAGAGCTGAAGTTCCTACCATCTCTGAAAGCAGAGAAATCTGTTGCATCCTGAAGGTTTAAATGAGGTGTGGCGCCAGTTGTAATGACTTAAGATGACCATTTCCATCCAATGCATTTATCCAATCTATCTCTTACAGTGATAACCTAATGGATTATGTGAGTGTAAAGTCAAGCAGATTTGCTTAAACTAGTTTCATTAGTAACTTAAACTAATCCTACTGATGCTGGACTGAAGAAAATCAAGATGTGCTGACAAACCTTGATGTAGCTGTGATACGAGTTAGCAACCTAGAGCTGGAGAGCTGTGGCAAACATCTGCAGACTGTCACCTCTTCAGTTGTAACTGCTAACTTCAGACATCATCTTTCTAACACCCTCAAGCTG
>NW_008825616.1:982006-989997 GCF_000699105.1 Pygoscelis adeliae
GTTGTGAAGTCTGTCATGTCAGTGTTTAGGTGAACCAAGTTTAGGTGAATCTTCACCTCCAGTCTATCCTCTGTCCTACTTGAGCAAAAAAAAGGGCCATGCACCGAGGTAACCAGGACTTACTCAGCACACAGAACATCGCAAGTTGAGAAAAAAATATTTTTCATCATCATAGATTACCCCTAAGGAGCTCACTACTACACAGAGCAGATTCACTGAGATCTGAGTTCACAAAGTCCGTGAGATTTGCGCTGTGTAAGAGGTTTCCTGTCATTCAGGCTGAAATCAGCAAATGGTCTGATGGTCAGATAAAACTGAACCCAACTTGGGCCTGGGGAAATGACAGGGAACACACAGAAATTAAAAGTAAGAACTAAGGATGAAGCCCATAAGACTTAAGTAAGACTATACATGGCCTCAGAAACCTACTATCTACTATCTACTTTTTGCAAGCTGTTTTATAAACACTGCATGTTCCAGCCACGAACCAAAAAAATTACTTCTCTTGCAATCAGTGCCAAGGATGGACATTGCAGGAAAGTCTCAGTGGGTCAGTTCTCTTTCATTTGTACCACCAGTGAAGATCCTGCAACTGGGATCTTGTTAATGATGTGCAAGAAGGAATTAATTGTGTTCCCCTAGAATAGAAAAGGGTGAAGTTAGTGTGCTCTCTGGGTTGATCTTGTAATCACTGGCCCCATGGCTGGGATGTCAACTGAACTGAGAAACAAGACTGAAACCCTTCAGATTTAGTGACTTCTTGTCACCAAAAATGGTTTCAGTTCCCCACCTTCTCAGATCAGGATGACAGTGTAACAATGCATACCTACAGCAGTGAGTTTCACCACGAGGAGGTGGAGCTCAAACACACAATCAAGATAATGTGGCTTAAAACTGTCATCTGTTACATGGTTGTGTGAGCATGCTCTTTGTCCACCCCAAAGGCAAGGTCAAAGCTCACCTCTTTCCCATTAAGGGTTAGCTAAGCCAGAGCACATCATACATCTGAAGACTATGCACGTGGACAGGTACTATAGCTGAGCCATTGGCTGCGAACTCATTAGGCCACTGGACTTAATCACAGGTTCTCTCCCTGACCAAAGCAAGTAAATATCTTTCTATTCTTCATGAATTTATATCTGCCCATATATTATTACTGCTATTATTAACATTGTTGTTACTATAAGCAACCTAATATCTAAATTGTAAATTCCACCTTTCCCTTGTGGTTTATCATTCATTTGACCGTGAAACCTGGGCTGAAAACTTGCAGTTTTTTCAAGGCAGATTTCACTCAGAAGAGACCTTGCCGCAGGAGTGGTCCTTTGTGAGATGCAAGAGGACAATTCAGCCTGATTTTGCAACTGGAGAAAGTTCAGCTAAAATTCAGTTAAATACATTGTACAAAAAGATTTTGCTTTGATATGTGGTCACTGAAATGAGAGAGTCTGGAAGAAAGACCTACTGATTCAAAGCATAGGTAGTGCACTGCTGCTCCCTATGCAATCTCTGCAGTATCCTTTCTTTCTGGGCCTGAGCAAGGGCATAAAACATCAAAAACATAAAGACTCAAGGGTTGAAGTCCCACGTTGCACATGGGCTAAAAGGGAGGGAGGATTCATGGATCTAACCTCACATCCTCAGACTTGGGACCCCCTGTGGAGCTGTGAGGCTCAGACTCTAAGGAGTATTTAGACATCAAGGTCTTCTGGAGGCCAGGAAGATTCAGGAACTTAAGTTGCTTAAAAAATTTGGGCCTTGGTTTCCCTGTGACAATGCTTTCCAAAGGCTAATGGTCTCAAGAAGACTGTTTATTAATTATGAATAAAAACTATTGGCAATGATTAGGAAAAAAATCAGTTAAGTCTGGAACATGAATTTATCTTTTTGTTGTAGTTTAAAAGCACACGTGCTAAGAAAGAGGAAAGAAATCCACCCGAAAATGCCAGCTTCAAACTAAATGGGATTACAGAAAAGCTTTCCCCAAGGGAGTGATTGCAATGGTCAGACTCTCTGCTGACATACGTGGAAGTGGTCTCTGCAAGGAGGCTGGACAGGAGCAGAAGGTGGCAAAGGCACAGGGTAGATCAGGTGGCTTGTCTGAAGTTTGCAGGGAGGGAAAGTAGACCCAAAGGCTACACTTTTTGACTCCTCAAGCTGTGTCCAAGTTGATAACCCGCTTCCCTTTCAATCTTGCTTTGCTTTTCCCTGAAGACCTGTTTGGGGGTAAATATCGAAAGGCTGCTTGAAATAGCTTATCTTCCCTTTGAAGACATTTTGATGTTTGCTTTTTCTTCCACTCCATGGATTTCTTCATTTTCTGTCCCTTCTCTTTGCCTTCAGTCAAGAGGATGGAATAAATTAGCAAGCAGCATGTGAACCTCTGCTCTTGTTAGTTACACCTAAATACTACTAAGCCTATTAAATTTATTCCTGGAACTGTCCTGTGCTACCGCCCCCAATAACTTTTCTGTTCAGTAGATTTCATTTCCTTTGTTCTTACTTAATTTACTTGCAGCCAGAGGCTCCAGCAACCGACCCATTAGCTTGCTGCTAATTAGCTGGCACTAACAGCCTCTCGTTATTCAGGAGGCTTGGAGAATGTTTGCTCAGAGTCACATGGTGGGACAGGCTTTTAATAACAGCCATCCTGTCTAATTCTGCCTTTCCCCTGCCTCCTCGTATGGGTATTCAAGCTGAGTCCACCGGCACTGCTGGGGGTATTTTTGTAACAGATGGAAAAGGAGAGGAAGCTATTCTGTGACACTCTCTTCTCTGGAGATTGTTCCTCCTCCGGTGTGTCCGCAAAGGGTCAGGGACGATGCAAGACGTGACTGTAGCACCTGTCACTGCAGAAGGAAAGGAGAAGCGATTGCCTCCCTCCCGCCTGTCCCTGCTGCGGCAGGAGGTCCGTGACTCCCCCCACGCTGAGCATAAAACTCATCCTGTTATCTGCCACCATATGCTCCTCACCGAGGTCCTTGATTTGGGTATTCACATCGTGGTGCTACTCTCTTCTGCTTTGGGATGTTAACTGTAATTGCCAGGGGGCTGGCAGACGGGTGTCCCAGTGCTGGGGAGGATACCGCACCTCTGGCTGGCGGGTTTCCCAATCACCTCCTCCCACCACCGTATGGGCTGGGAAGGGGGGTCCAGGGTGCCACCCCACCCCGTGGTGTGACAGATGTTATCCTATCGCACAATCTGGAGCATGAACCTTGGGTATCAGGCTTCCAGGAACCGCAGAGGTTAAGACACATGCCAGCAGGTTGCAAAGAGCTGCAAACCTCCGAGCATCTGCCCCACTTGCCAGTAGATCAGGTGGTGTTTTTCCTGGCAAGCGGAGAGGTCTGGTGATCCAGGGAACCCAGTAACCCTCCCCACACCCTCCCCCAAACCCCAAAGATGCAACTTTTGGCACTTGCTGGTGACCAGGTGCCCCTCTTCCGTCTGAGCAAAACAGGAAATGAGTCAAGCAGGGAAACACACATTCACATGAGGAATTGCCCTCTTAGGGCTTAAGAAGAGACCGCCTCGGAGGTGTTTATTATTCCTGGGCAAGGAGGATGCATCTGGACACCATCCCCCGAGGTGACAAGGCTGCAGGCTGTCAACAAAGGGTGGGGACAGGTGGAAAAAGCTGGTGTCTTTTGACACCTTGTTTACTCAAACCCTTCTGGCTCATGATGATCCCTCTGAATCCATTTCTCAATCATCTGGAATGAACATCCAGTGCCTGGGGTGCTCTGCACTTCTCAGAGACCTGAAAGAGGGTGCCAGAGGTGCAGCTTTTCAAGCACTGGCATCTTCCTCTGTGGGGTGCCAAGATCCTTCTGGGAGACACCAGTCTCCCTCCGAGGAGGAACAACGCAGCATTTTTTAAGGTCAGCTCTTCAGTGCGTCATACAGAGGGAGGCAGCAGCTCTGGGCTCTGGCTGGCACCACACAAGCATGCCCCTTGCATCATGGCTTGGCTCTCCTGCACGTCTTTCACAACTGTCCCTATGCTGCTAGCCTCTGGCAAGGCAAGCTGCGTGCAGAGGGAGGAAGGACATCTACTCCAACATCACCTTGGGTCTGCCATGAAACTCAGTTCACAATCAATCAACCTCGTAAATCCTACACCCTTGGGCTGAGGGACTTCTTACAGCCTCCAGAAGGGGAGAAGCAGCATGTGCTTTGTGCCTGAGCAGGGCCCTGAGCTATCGCTGTTTAAGGGTTGCATCAGTGATGAGAACAGAAAACTGTGGTGGTGTGTGTTTTTGAAAATGCCTTTCCTCTCCCACCTCCATGTCCCTCTCCTCTCGGAGAAGTTAAAGCATTTTGCCGTGTTCCTGGCTCTGCCCCAGCCTCTCTGCAGAATCCAAGTCAAAGTGGGAGGCTGCTCGGTGTCATTTCAATGACGGCTGCAACCCCCAGCTCCCAAGAAGGGAGGAAAAGGCAAAGCGTGGCTGTGTTTCCTGCGATATAGCTATTATCATCTCCCCATGACCTTGGTCAGGAAGGCATAGGAAAGGAGGGGGAGCACAGCTGCAGGACAGTGAAATAAGCTTTGCTGTCTGGCAGACCCTGTGCTGTTGCATCCACTGCAGGAGTAGGTGGGGAGGAACCAAACCAGGAGCCCCTGCTGCGGGCAGCAGCCCACAGAGCCTCCTTGTGGAGCTCAAGGCAATGCAGAGGCGGGCAGTGCCCAAAATCACCTTTGCTGACCTGCACAGAGGATGCATCTGAGCATCGCTGGCTCCCAGTGAGCATCGCAAGAGCAGGGCAGCCCGACAGGAGGGCACCGTGCCCGGCCGGCATGGCGTTAAAGCCCAGGAGGGGTCACTTTGGCGCTGTATGCTCCTGCCCATCGAAGATACCTGCTACTCTGTGTCACGTAGGCAGGCTTAGTTCCAAATTCTCTTCCTCCCTCATTATGACTTTTGGCTCCCAGCAAGCATCGCAAGAGCAGGGCAGCCCGACAGGAGGGCACCGTGCCCGGCCGGCATGGCGTTAAAGCCCAGGAGGGGTCACTTTGGCGCTGTATGCTCCTGCCCATCGAAGATACCTGCTACTCTGTGTCACGTAGGCAGGCTTAGTTCCAAATTCTCTTCCTCCCTCATTATGACTTTTCATGCGTAAGTTTTAGTGGGTTTGGTTTATTTATTTTTTAACAGAATAGGGCCTTTTTTCCCTTCCCTTTCCTGCAGCATAAAAAGTTTGTTTAGTCATAGCCAGACTGCACTATTGTGCAGTTGTGGCTGAGATTTAGCTATTAGAAAAAGCATAAGAGCTGGTGTCAACACGTGTATGTGCATTTATATGTGTGTATATACATATGTATATATTATATGTATATATACATGTACTGTTACATGTGTGTGCACCCAGTTCCCACAGAATGTTTTATATTTGTAGTTATATTTAATGTACATGTAATTATGTATGTATATGTATGTCTGCATGCTTGTGCGTGTGCATGTGAGTGTATATATAATCATATGTAGGCAGAAAGAGGGGGGCATATGTGACATATTGCAATGACATAATATCCCTTTACATAGTTCATGGTCCCCCTATTTCCCTCATGCCCTCTCACTCCCTCTGTATTAACAATATATGGCATAATTTTGGCCGAAGTCATCTAAAACTTCCCCATGCAGGACCCAGCCCTAGCAAAGGACTCTCTGCTATGGACACAACTGCCCTTTTTGTGGGGCAAAAAAGAGAGGTCAGCTCTGCAGGTGTGAGAATTGCCATGCCACTTGTCCTCGGGGTGACGGAATGGACCTTGAGCCCTTTCATTCTCTAGGTCAGACACCCTCAATGAACCGCTGAAGTCCAGTTGATCCTTTGCCCGCTGTGAGGAGATGGCAATCCTGGTTACTAGCCCCCTTCCTGAGATTTTGGGTTCAGTTAGTGATCTGAGCTACAAAAGCACAGTAACTGTAAGTTGCAGTGTGCTCAAGCGTTAGTATGTGATAAGTGTGTCCTGCATCCTATAACTTATATTCATCTTCACTATAGCACCTGGGATGCTCAGGAGAGGACTACGTATCTCTTCTTCAAGACATACTGTAATAAATTATCTAAACCTCACAAGCTAGAATCTTTCATGAGGTTCTATATTTCAACCCAAACCTGAAAAAGGCAGACAACTTTCTGCACGCGAAGACCTGCTTTAGGTTAGATTGTCAAGTCCATATTCAGAGGAAACGAGCAACCTGATTTCCGTCTGAGCTGAAATCAACACAAGCTGCTGGCTGTTTCTGCGCTGGTGCTAAACCTTGGTTGTTTTTCCACTGCCTAAATGTGGACGTGGGACATCACACTTAAGAGGTATTTTTGTTTCTTTGTTTTTCAACAGATGGCAAGAAAGACTAAAATAAAAAAACAGCAAAGGGTTGCTTCAGTATCGATCTCTAAGTATTTAAGAGCATGCTAGGGCTGGTAACATGATGGGAGATGCCTGCAGTGTGTTGGGACATGAGAGGGGAGAGAGACTAAGAGTAAAGGCTGGGGAAGGTGCAAGGCAGCTGTAGCTTGACATTTGCTCCGTGACCCCATGAACCCAGCCAGGATGACTGACAGTTCATAGCCGTGCACGAACATGGACACCTGAGTCTGGCTCTGGAGAAACAGAAGGGGATGATCTCTGCTAAATATGCTTACCTGGACCAGTATTTCAAGACCACTCATGCAGCCCAGTCTTAGAGCACTAATCTGGGCTCAGAAAGCACTACTGCTGATGGACTGCAGAGTTAACTGTTCCATGACCCATATTCCCTCCTGATGAAATGGGGTTAATGCTAATTCTTGCGCTGGAAAAGCATGAGGACGGTGGAGACAACTCCTCTTAGGAGGAGTCGGCATGAGCGGGAAACTTCGCCCTGAACTACAGGCAGGGCAGGGTTTCCAGCTTGTAACTGATAGACCGGAGTCCAGATGCGGATGTTTATCCAAGAATTAGCATGTGTAAATCTCCTCACCCCCTGTTTATCTGCCCTTTTTGCTCAAAGCCGTATGTTCCTTCCTGCTTGTCTAAGAGTCCTATTGCTGAGGCCTGGAGACTGCTGGGATCTGACGGACGAGTCTCACACAGACATCTATGGCAGGAGCGGAAAGACCACAAATGCCGGCTGAATTTATACCATGCAGGTACATATTTAGCCTGATGCCCTGCTTTTGTCCAGTCAAAACAAAGGTCAAACAGTAGATGTAGATTTGAAAGGGAAATATTTTATTTGCATGAAGTCCAAAACTTTAATCAAACATGACTGCTTTCCTACAGCCCTCTGTGATTTGCACTTTTGGTTTATTTGTGGGGTCTTTTGTCGCCACGTGACAGCAGGGCAATCTCAGTCATCATTGCCTGGAAACATCTGTGGTGGGATTTACTTGAATTTTAAACATCTTAACCTGAGCCAGTCACCCTGGGTTGCCTTCATGGATGGATGGAAGAAAGCATTTTAAGGAAGAAACTTCTCCCTTTCTTTAGGAGGAGATGAGGACAGCAGGTCCTAGACTCTTCTGTCTCTCTTGTGAGTGATCACCTCAGACAGGGATGTCTGCAGTGGAGGTGGTTGTATCTGCTGGCGTGAATACCATCCACATTGTTGCTGATTTTTCCTGTAATTAGGATTTCAAATCCTGCAAGCAGTTCCTGAAGTGTTCTAATAACTGCTCCAGGCAGTTCATCAAAATCCCCGAGGAATTAAAGTTATTGGTTTACTGTCTGAATAGAGAGGAAGGACACCTACAGTTAAGTCCTAAAGAGAGCAGTGAATGTATAATTAAGATGTGAACTCCTCACCATGGAATGTTTTGGATACTCAAGGCTGACAGGGGCTCAGGGGTGAACTGGATGAGTTCATCGAAGTAGCATCCATGGGGAGTTGTTAAACAGAAGGACAACCCCTGTATTTCAGGAAGTACTGGAGCTGTAAATTCTTGGAGGTTGGGAGAATATTTGGAGAAGTATCACTACGTGCTTTGTCTATCCTTACACT
>NW_008825616.1:990042-1045842 GCF_000699105.1 Pygoscelis adeliae
CCATTTATGGAAACAAGATGCTGGGCTGGATGGGTCTGTGCTTCGAACCCATACAGCCATTCTTATGTCCCCGGCTACTAGCAGCAGATGCGCTTATGGAAAGGAAGGACAGGCTGCTGCTTTAATAAATAAGTCCGTGACAACTTCAGAGTCCGTAAAGGGAGTGAGTTTAACATTAAGCAAGTTCAAAAGAACTGAGACGAGTGCAAGGTGGAACTGTTAACTTGTGGGAGCTTTTTGTTTGTTTTTTTCTTTTTTCTTCTAGTTATCAGCTTCACACATAAGTATTGCTTCCAAATGTTGGATATGTCCCAAAGCAAGACAATCATACCTCCGCTTTGGGAGTGAGAATGATGGGTGAGGAGGGTAAGACAGTATCTTGAAATATCCCAGAATAATGGAAAATGATGAAAGTAGGGCTTCGGGTATCTTCTGTCACTTAAGGAAAGGTTACAGGGTGAGCTCAGTGATCATTAGCCATCAGAGAGCCCACACGTTACCTCCCTAAGACTTCATAAATTCCTCTGCTGAAAGTCCCTTATCAGCCTTGCAAGTTCTGCTGTGAGGTTTTCCTGACAGACTGTACAGTCATGAAGTTTATATTTAGACTTCTCAGCTAGGCAAGTTGGATGGCGGTGTGTGTGTGAGATGGACCTCAAGGATTCCTAGACATGTTTCTCCGGGGCAGATGTTCAGCTGGTGCAAACTGGCACAGCTGCCTCGCAGTTATCCCCTTGGTGCATTGGCACTTTCACGGAGACACCAGGGAGCCCCTGCCCCTCCCGGCACACCGGAGGATAAGGCAGAAGGAGTAGGTATTTAGTTGCCCTATGACTTTATTCTTCGGATATGAGAACATGCAGAGGCGGGATGGAGATACCATTTATACACGCTTCCTAAAACTCATCTGTCTTTTCACATTTATCCCCAAATGCTCTTCTTCCATGTTTAAACCCAAACAAGGCAGATTTCACTTCAAAAATTGGCTGTGGTTCAGCATTGGCTTCTGTTTAGAATGAATTGCTTTACACCCTGCAAACGGCTTGTGTTACACAGTCCATATGCCTCAAATTCTCAGTTAAGATACTCTATTTGACTTTCCCACCACCTTGCTCTGCAAAGCAAGTACGTGTCTCAGAAGCAGCTCAGTTTGTTCAGTCATGGAGCAGTACGGTGTTAACAATTGGGGTTAGTAATGACAAACATGCCTCTTACTGGGCAGAAAGAACTGAGCTGCTATTTGTAATTACAGCCATGATCAAGATACACCAAATGATATTTATATTCAACATACAATGTAGCCACATTTGAAACAGACATTGCATACAGTAGAGAAATACTCAATAGGTAGAGGGTTTGAGGATCTGTTTATTTTATCCAAATAGAGTGAATGTGATACTTTGTACCCTACCTATCTCTGTGGACTGTGAAGTACACCAAAGGTGTCTAGCTCATTTGTAGTTATGTACATCGTAGCCAGCCGAACTTAGGAGAAAGCATCCCAGCCTTGCACCCAGCCGTTACAGTCACTTCTCATTCTCATATCCTGGAGGAGCTGACTTTTTGCAATATAATCTAAGAAACTGTGAGAAGATGTTAGTACATCATATTCCTCCTTGGATCTTTCCATGATCTTCATGGGCATGGTGACCCAATGATTTAAGCTGTTAGCTGCATACTTCAATTGATAAGCGACTGAAATTTATACAAAATCTAATGGACTTCCAAATGTAAACCATTAATTTCTGGGGAAAATGACAAATACAGAGAGAGAAGCAAAACTAGGATCATTCCCCAGTCAAGATGTTGGTAAAGAATAAGTCTTTCTACATGCCTCAATTTTTATGATGCGTGCATTGTGTGTGTTCATGTCTTTGCCAACTCAAATGGACAGAGCTAGGCAACATTTCAATGGTTTTTCAAAGCTGGATTTAAGGCATATTTTGTTAAACTCCTGTAACAAGTTTTGACCTTTCCAAGAATATCTTGGATGTCAGTCTATGGCTCATATTTTCAAGGTGGCGGCAGGAAAAGAACCAGATCCTTTTGTTTACAAACTGCGTCAACATTAGGAATGGTCTTTATTAGATGGTTTCAAGAAAGGTTCATAACATACGTTTGGACCTTGTTTATTCAATACGCCAGAGGTTGAACTGACACACAAAACTAATGGCCAATGAATGAAAATACCATTTTAGTAGCAGTTCGTTCCAGATTCTGGCTGTCTGATTAAAGGGAAGGATCTGTCCTCAATGGACTTATGTGCTTAACAAATCATGGAAGCTCTCCCATTGAGTAGGTCATTGTTTGACTATACTGCAAATTCAAATCTTTTTCCTGGGTCCTATCAAAATGTTGCCTTCAGATGACCCAGATGTATCTAAAGACCCAGTCATTTAGGCAAGGGAACCAGTCTTGTCTGACATGACTTGTAGCCACAGGGCTCCTTGGTTTATGAGTGACTACAGATGGTGGAGTATATTAGTGAGAGCAGCTTCCTGGGTCATCTACTTTTGGAAGGACTTCAGACTCAGATTCTCTTTGACTTAAGAGGAAATTCTTCTTTGAGGAAAGACAGGAGGCAGGCTTGAGCTTTCTTTGGGAGATCAGTTGTGTCAGCAACTGCAGTTTGTGTCTAAACCTGCACGTTTAGACGCTGGTCCCAAAGTGTGGAAAGGTGCCAGGAGAAAAGCAGTCTCAGTGAACATGTGTAGGCCAGGGAAATTAATTTTATTAGGTAAGAAGATATCCACGCTCCCCAGGAGATATCTCAAAGGCATTTCCTCCAATTGTGTTAGTCCTTTGCTTTTAGCATCACACATTCTCTCTTCCCCTCCTACCAGAGTGTTTGCTGGGAGCCGTCCAAAGGCTGGAGGCATTTGTCATGGAAGTGGCACATAAAAGGCAGCGTGCCACAGTATCCACTGCATGTCAACAAATTTCTCTTTCAAATACTTTGTAAACAGCTTGCTTTGGTGGCTTCCAGGTCAGTGAGGGTTTTTTTTTTGTTTTTCCAAGTATTTAGTATCTTGTCCGTTTCCTTTTCCATGTCTCATGATGCTTCATAGTACTTTGACATTTATTAGCCATGTGAAGCACATTTTGGAGGAATCGTTTAATCATTTCTGACCTCTTCTCCTTCCTCTTTGGGGGGATATCCTGCACATCTACTGCTCTTTGTTGTTGTCTGTAGTCATGCTAGACTCCTGCCCAGATTCCACTCATTGCTCAGCTCTGCTTCTGATCAAAAGTGGACCACCTCCTTATTTGTAAAACAATCTCAGCTGAGAATCAGGGCACTATAGGGCACATGGTGAGAGAGAGTCCATGCGCTGAAAAACTTGGTATTCAAACGGGCTAAGGATGTGTTTTCACAGTTACTGAGTGAAGCTAAGATGTGATCCCACAGTTGAAAGACTGCCACAAACATAGAAACAGACTTTGGGTGTGCTCTTAGCCTCTCTCGCTGGTGGTGGCTTATGCTAAACACATCACGCTTGTTCAGTCCAACAGCATTGGACTGAAAATGCAGTACTGGGCTGTTATCGTCACTCACCTGATGAAAATGAACTTACTGAGTTGAATTCAGTAGCTGATTTGATCCTCTGGCCATTTTCAAAATGTGGGAAACATTTCACCTACTTCCACCTGCCAAAAGTTACAGCTGTATCTGAACAGTCTATAGAGGAAAAATAATCATATATGACAAAGCTCAATTTGTCTGAACTGCTTTAGACGTCTATTTAAGAGCAAGATGAATTATGCCCTGTTTGTCTCTGTTAACTATACAGAGCTTGAGATGACCAGTATGGATGAAGACATCAGGGAGCAGCAGAGCAGGGCTTCTCCATGAGGGCAGAACAAGCCAGGAGCTGAGGACAACCACAGCCCAGGTTGGGCTGTGCTCTCACCGAGCTAAAACAGAGCTCCTGGACCAGTGATCAGAGGGTGGAGGCCTCAGGTGAGGCTGGTTTATGCAGTTCAGGCGGGTTAGTGTACTCAGGGCCCTGACAGAGGTGAACATTTTAGATATGCAAGGTCCCCCACCCTATATGATTGTCACACTGGAAAATGCTAGCAAAACTCTGACTAGTACCTAGATCTGCGGTTTATTCTGAAATCTCAGCTATCAGCTCTGTCAAGCATGATATCTGCTGAATGACTTCCACAAAGGTTCTTCAGTTTCCATTTTAATCCAAAAATTTAGTGGTCACTATGTTTATTTGTTATCTTGAAAAATGACACCACTTTAATGGATATCATTAAATAAAAAATAGTCTGGGAAGTTTCCAGAGTTTCCTTTTCACCCAGTTAAATCTATTTAGAGCTGCTATACATAAAACCACCAGTGAAATCCTAGGAGAGATACAGTACAATGTTATATTGCCTACTCAGGCTAAGTCACAATCATTACTTCATTTTTGTTTTCCGATTTATTGTCCATTTTCAAGAAAAATGCTGATAAATCAGAGATATTTTAATGTAGAGCTTAGTGCGTTTAGTTTCTCAGGAGAAAATAAAGGGATAACATGGTTACAGCTTTTAAATGTATCCAAATACCTGCAAATAAGTCAGTCAGACTAGATTCTGCATATGCAAAAGGTACAAGTCACCATGGTCAGTACTGTTGATGAAATAAGAGTGAAGTTCACTTCTTAACACAAATATCTAAATCAGGTCAGACGAATTGCTGTCTAAAACAGCCCCCATAATAGGGGAAATTAAAGCCTGGGCCGGGGTATTGCTGAAGGTAGAAGGTTATTATCCTACACCGATAATGATGCTTGGTTAAATAGTTGCTAATTTTGACAGATATGCTTACCATTAGCCCCATTCAGATTATTAAAAAAATGACACTGTTAGTGAAATAGAAATCAAGGAGCAAAGTTAGTGTTCTTTGTTAACCAAAGGAAAGAAGCACTTACACAAGGCAAAACCGTGCTGGGATTTTGCCATCCCTTTCAGACTTTCCACCTTCTCGGCCTGCAAGACAAGGTACGCAACGTACTCAAAAAGTCATAAAAGTAAAATTCAACAAACTATATCCTTTTAATACCTAAACTACTGGATTTATGTATTCATTGACAGCAGTTAAGAGACATCTATCTCACAATACCCATTTTTATTAGCTGAACACCAACTCATATGTATTTACATCACTTCCCCATTAACATCACCATTTAGGTCACTGTGACCTTAAAAACCATCAAAATTCTCCTTGTCTAAACAGCCTCGGCTCAGAAATTACTTAGGAAGTTTTCCTCATCACACAGAGCCAGAACATCCTCAATACCCCAACTCAACACATGCCAGACCAACAAATTAGCACATCCGATAGCTTTCCTGCCTTGTTACCCAATTAACGAAAAACAGATGTCTTCTCCTGTGTCAAATGCAAATTGTTTCCCACATCCCATTATGCCAACAAGCATCACTTCCAAGCCTCTGGGCTCCCAGGGGCCCAATTCCTTTCGTTTGTACCGACACAGTTGCCCAAAGCCTTAAAAGGATTGAGTAGAGAAGTTAGTCACTTGATAGTCTGGTCTTGAAGATGGTGAGGTTGACCGTGATTGTCATGGTGAACTGAGCCATGATGCCATGATGCCATTGTCTTTGTTGTACCTCAGTTTCAGGGCACAAAAAAACAAGAAAAAAACAAAATTAAAGGAAACCCAGCACCCTTGGCTATACTTCAGCACCTGACTCATTCATTAGGTGAGCTCTTCCCTTAAAATTTGATTCCTATGAAGGCTTTTTACCCAGTTCCTTTCAGAAGAAGGCTTCAGGCTCTTTGTCCAGCTCCTTTTATTTGTTTGTTTATTTTTCTTTTTTTCTTTTTTGACCGAGAGCAGCAGGGCCTACTGTTTCTGTCCTAATTAGTGTTTCTTGAAAGTTTTCTATGAGAATTGGTTTACACATAAAAAATAATTTAAAAATAAAAATAAAAGATCCTCTCTTTTAAACCACCATACAGAGTGCATTTTTTTTGCCAACTTTTAGCTTAGTAAATCTTCTAAAGATGGTTTCTTAAAGGGGGAGGAGAACTACACACAACTGATTTCTGCTTCACGCATCTACGCCTCTTAGAGAACCCAGAACTAAACCTTAATTCAAGTGACACATATATTAGACACACCCAGAATTTATACATATCCTTAAAATCCCTCTGTCCCAAACCTAATCATTTAAGATATCATCTGCCATACCTTTAATAACTTGTGTTTTAAATATATCTTTAGGAAAGCCTAATAATGGCCACACCTTTTCTTTTTCCAAACACTTTCCTTACAAAACCTCCATGTAAAATGCTAAATTAATACTAGTTGTGTTTAGGAAGTAGTTAGCAGGAGCCAGAAATTTCAATGAAATGGGAAACAAGTGACTATTTTCATGGCTTGGATGTATTTAAGATTGTGGGTATGCGTTTTTAGTTAAAAGACACCTTCAGGATATATCAGTCTAAACAGAAAAAATAACACTATCAGGAGAGTCAGCAAAAAATAAAATGAAGGCAGACCAGCAATCTGGAAGACATTTCAAAGAATCACAGAAAAGGAGAACTAGAAAGAAACTCAAGAAGTCATCTAGTTTAAGGCTGGATTAAGCATTCCTGATGTGGGTTTTTTCAGCCTCCTACAACTGCCAATAATAAATGCTCTTCCTTTCCCCACTGCCAATCAAGTTCGATTCTTCTCTTGCTCTACCACTAAGATAATGAGCCTTGTATCTCACCTGAGTTTTCAGAGGTGCCTTCCAAGCCTGTGACCTCTCTTGTCCTTACCAGAGAAATTTGTCTGCTCCTTTCCATAGGAGCAACTGCCATTGTTTCAGACTTGTCATCATTCTTTTTTTCTAGACTATTTCTTTAGGTCATGTTAGCTAGATCATCAGCTTTTTGGGATTACAGTGGACAGAGGTAGGTACGGTGCTCCATACCAATGCTCAACAGTGTCTTGAGGACTACTCAACTTTGCTTCTGAGCTTTATTCCCTTCTTTCACATATACGTTATTCGTGTTGTGCCCAAATAATGTCTAAAATCAAAGGGTAACATATCCATAATGTTTGTGTTTTAAAACTCTCTTTGGGCACAGAGTAGGACTATTTGGATGAAGTTACAGGGTATCTCCTAGATGAGTTAATAGAAACATCTGAGAGTTAGATGTCTCAGTCTGAGCTAGACACCCATGGCTCGCTCTCTATAGTCACCCAAGAAGAACAGGTACTCAGAGTGATGCATATGAATTATTCTAGATGTCTGCTTTAGGATGATACTAGTTGCCCTCCAGATTTTCCTTCAGAAACCCTGAAGCCCATCTTATGCGTCTAAGAATTCTTCATCTGATATCCTTTCTTTTTGCCTTTTATCTTATTTTTTTGAATTAAATTTTTGGGCCACTATTGTCTGTTATTTTAGCAGAACATAGTCCTAATTTTGCTTGATACTGTGCCAAGAATGTTAAACAGTAGCAGCTAAGGTTCACAGTTACAGATAGCATAATTAATTTTGGAGGTTGTATCTAATTATGGTTCCAGTGTCCACTGGCTAAGAACCCTTCGTTAGATAACGTTAATAACACTGCCACTGGTTTGAACTAATAGATTCACATAGCACTAAAAACTGCAAGGTTAGGGCTTAAGCTGTGAGGCTTCTTCTCAGCTTGGATATGAGCCTTGGGTTTGGAGGGGGGTTATCTGTGTTTCTCTACCAGAAAGACCGTCTTGCCTGGGATAACATATGGAGATATCTTTCATAACTTCAGGAATTTAACAGATTAAGACACCTAATTCAGTGCAAAGTTTGGCTTCTATCATCCTTCCAGGTACCGTAGTGTATCCCACTTAGCTCCCACCTCCTGATCCAGAAGGGCACAGGCCTCCTGTAGATCCTGTGTCCCCCCTGCCAGCTCTGTCTGGGTGTCACAAATACTGTAGGGTATCTCAATTTTCAGTAGACCTTACGTTTATAACTGAATTCCACCTAATATGTCTTAAAATGCAAGCTGAATTATGCCCTGTCAAGAATACCAGTGTCTATGTATAACCTAGGCTTCTAGCTCCCAATACATCTGATGGAGATCTAATCAGTTGGTGGAGTTTGGAGGGTGATTTATCTTACCCTACAGCAGGCAGCCACTGGCTTAGTTGTATGTCTCTGTAGGCTCCATTACCGTACTGGCTGCTTTCCCAAAAAATCCTTTCCCAAGGCACTGTCTTTATCTTACCCAATATTAAACATCTCCAGTACAGATGCCTACGTACAAGCCAAGTACCCTATCTTTCTTTACAGTTAAAAGAGAGAAATAGACACTTTTAAGACACAAACTGTCCCTCTTCATTTTAGACTTCTACTTCGGGATGAAGAGTCGCTGTCCGCACGCTGACTAATGGGACACCTGATGATTAGCTCATATGGACATGTCTGCACTAAACTAGATTTATGGAGTGAGGGGAGACGGCTGCAGCTCTGGATGTCTTACACCCCCTCAGCGTGCTGTTGGGTGGAGGCAGCGTGTGCTGATGCTAGGAAGCAGCTGACTGTTTAGCACTTCAGTTCCTAACCACGAAACTGGTGTGCAGTACCTGTCACCCTGGAAGATCCCATGTCACCCCATGTTCCCTGCTGCACGGTGTAGGCTTTTGTAACCTATTACATGAGTTGTCTTTGTGCAAAATATCCCTGTGGTGGAATAGCACTGCTCTCTAAGAAAGTCTTTGGCTGGTAATGTTGAAAAATATTTGGGTTTTGCAATGGTGCTGAAAGGCTGCCAAAAAGATGATTTGAATGTGGAGAAATTTTTCTTTGTTTTTTGATTTTTCTTTGTTTGCCTAAGGTGGTTGTTTTTGGAATGTAGGCTTTGAGGAAAAAACTGCCTGGAATTCAGTCACAAACAGGAAAACTGGAGTGGGGAAAGTGAGAAGTTGTTCACATGGATGTTAGAAATGCTGCCATCAGAGACCATTCCTGGGGAATTAAAAATAACCACAAGGCATGGGAGCCAGTTCAGCTTGGGAAGCTAACGCTCCCTTCAGAGCCTTTCAAACATGGAAACAGAGCCTGAAACCCAAGAGTGCTCCAGACTGCTGGTTGAAAACCTATCTTGAAGGAGCAGTATGGCCACAGGATGGTGCGACGTGCCAGGATGCAGGAAGCCAGGTCTGTACTCCCTGACGTGTGCCTAGCTAGCAGCAGCCCAAGAGCCATGAACAGATCTGCATTCTCTGGTTTCTCCTTCTGGAACACAAGGATAATACAATAATGTCCTATCTAAAAGGCACAGAAATTGCAGCAAGCTCCAGCTATTCAACTCTGTGGCTTTGAATTCCTCAGCCCCATCCTGAGAACCTCTTGCAGGGTTGACCCACACTACAAGTCCCTGAAGGCAAAAATAGTTTTGCCACCAAACTGATGCTGCTCTTCATGGTACCAACAACACAAAAGCTTCAGGGTGGTCAAAGAGATATTGATATAATGGTTCTTATGCCAGAAGTGAAGGAGAAAGAGGTCTGCCATGGAGCATGTATGGAGTGCACACAGGTCACACTATGCACAACTGGGCTCTACCCCATAGATCTGCAGGCCAGTTCCAAGACTTCTCTCCCGGGTTCTAAGCTGTATGCTGGGGATAGCTGGTTGGCATGGGTAAGGTCATCCAGCTACCTAAATATGGGTCTCTGTGACAGAGGAAAGGACAGTGGATTAGGCTGGCTGCTCTAAGAGCTTACCTACGAGGTTTGCTTTCCACTTCAGCATCACCCACAACATCTCTGTGCCACTGACACGTTTGTTTTGCTTGTTTGATTAACAAGTGCTTTAGAAGAAAGAAGGGAGAAAAGGTTCATCTCAGTGCATAAGACTACAATGCCTTGCTCATGGCTAAAAGCACTAAGGTCTAATCTTGACTCATGCTCCAGTGTAATAGCGATAAATTGGTAGGATGCAGTTCTTTTTTAAGAAACATGCCTGAAGTTTGTAAGTCTGCCTGACCTCCCGCAGGCAATGAAGACAGCTAATAGGAAAGCTGAGGCTCCTGATCCTCTCTTCCTCTGCTCTTTGAGCCCAGTGCAAGATGATGAGCAAAGCAGAAATCAAAGTGATAAATGATCAGGTGCTGGTGCATGGCAAGGCCTGAATGGCGAAGGAAGACCACATTAGGCTCCCTCCGCTCAGAAAGGCATATATCTTCTGCTTGCTCCTCCAGCCTGCTTTCACAGCAGTTGAAAGCCAAAGATGATGAATATGCAGGAGGACAAACTGTCGTGCTAAACAGATTCCCACAGCGCGTGACAGGATTTTGGCTGTGAGGAGAATGGAGGGCTGAATCAGTGGCAAGAGATAAACTTGTCAACTTTGCTGCTGATATGCAAGAAGGTCACCTCACCCAAGGGAAGTTTAAATAAACAAGTGGTGTCCAGGGCTATAGCAAGATCAACAGTTACTCATAGATTGTTCTTCCAAAAAGAACATCGTAAAAGCAGGTTCAGCTAAGCCAGAGTCACCAGAGAACAAAAACTAAGAGCTCCCTTCAGATGTGTAAAGTCTCACAGGTTTTGTATGAGCGTCTCCGTAACTGGCTTCTGCATCTCCTGCAATTACAGGGCAGTCACCCTTCTGGTGCAAGCGCTGATGCACTGGGTCACCCCTAACCTTGACCCACAGACTGACCATGTCCAGGACACCTACTTGGGAAGCTGGGGAAAGGTGAGAGCACTATGCTGTAAAAATAAATGAGAAGACCTCCTTGGGGACCTGCTGCCCAGGAAAGCCCCATGACTTGACACACCCTCCAGCCCCCTAACTGCTGCTGCCCCATCAGATGAGCCGGTGTGGGCCCTCCCCCATCACATCACCCAAAATGCAACATGTCAGACATTTCTCTATACCCTGGGAAAAGACAGAGCTGTGCCTGGTGAGTCTCCTGTTGTCAGCCCAGCACAGAAGCACAGGGAGACAGGTAGTCTGGAGCAGTGTCACTGAGCAATGAGCTGTAAGGAAAGCCTACTAAGTCCTGTCAAGTGAGGCTAGGACTGTTGACACTGATGGTAAAAGGATATGAACTCACCCTGGAATTGGGGAAAAAAAAATTCTAACAAACTCATAGGTTAGTTTCTTTTTTTTTTTTTTTTTTAAGCACCTGGAAATAGTGAACCTCAATGTTGTGTATTTGAAAACTACATCTAAACACATAAACTTAACCATGACTGAGAATGTCCCTTGGTAGAAAAACATGTCGGTACAAAAACAAGTTGACGGTTGGACTCGATGATCTTAGAGGTCTTTTCCAACCTTAATGATTCTATGATTCTATGATTCTATGTCTTTGGCAGACTGTGGGGAGTTAGTGTGACCCAGAGACCGTTTGTAGGAGGTAGTTGGCATGTGGCCACCCTGCTTTGGGAGACATGTTGTTCCACACTGGGTGGTTTCTGGGCCACAAAATGGTCACAAGCATTTGCCTGGATCTGTGGTAGAGGGAAGTTCTCAGAGCTGTTAATTCAGTGTAAGTACAGTGTAAGAGGCCTTGAGCATGGCAGAGAAGGGGGAGATATTAGTTGTGTGAAGGCTCTAGAGGCTGTTTCACATGTCCTATGAACAAGAGAGGAAAACAGGACCCAGATAAAACTAGGAAGCAAGACCAGAGCTAAAATTGTAATTGAAACTCTACTAAGGGTTTGCTGTCAAAACGGAAGGATGCATCAGGCTGGAACATGTTGGCATCTGTGCTGGCTCTAGTGGTATTCGCACTTTCATTCAGGACAAGGGTGGTGGAAGAGGGAAGGATCTTATTATATTTGCAGATGATACAAAGCTGTTTTGGACTGCAAGGTATGTTCCAAAATAGGATTGAAATTCAAATGACCTTGGTACATTGGAGAATGGCCTGTAAAAAACCCAACCAACCAACCAACCAAAAAAAAACCAGTGGGCTGTAATTCAGGGGAACTTTTTTTTTTTTCCTTTTCAATTCCATTTGAAGCAAAGGGAAACACTCAATTGCAAAATGCAGAAATTTAAAGGCAGGTGGCAAGTTCAAAACAAACAAAAGAAGGAGGTGGTTTGTCATACCTAAGTATGAATACGGGTTCGCTGTACAGATAGTGAAAGTGTGTAACTCTCTGACACTGGGTCTTTTAGCCACAGAAAGTTTTCATGAGTTCATGGGGAAGCTAAACAAATCGGTGGAAAAGAAAACCATTAAAAGGTACAAAATGCACAGAAATCATGTCCAGCTTAGGAAATCCCAAAGGCAGAAATTGTTATAGACTGTGAGAGTATTTGATGGAAGTATTGCCATACGCTCACTGCATTCTTACACTCATTTGGTATTTGCAACTTTATGAAATAGGATATTGCGTTAGGTGGATGTTTGGTCTGACCCATTTGGCTGTTTTTATGTCCTAAATCCCCAACAGGCTTTGGGCCTTGGAGCAAGATCTTCAGCCTGTCAGTTAATTTAGTTTAGCTCACCTGCAGCCCACAGCACCCAGCAGGAGACAGGTTCATTTATAAGCTGACAAGTTTCAAACAGGAATTTTTTAGCAGCTGTTAACTCAAATTGTAGGAGAAGCTCGGGTAGATGATTTTAACAATGAACGGACACAATTTTTGTGAAGAACCTGGAGTTCATCTGCCTGCATCTGTTTCTCCCTCTTTTCCTCTGGCAGCTCAGCACCTTGTCTCTAACCCAGGACATTTGACTGGCAGGTTGGGTACAGTCCTTACTCAGGTGCATTAGGAACAGAGAATTGTATGTTCTTCCACATCTACCTGTGGGGAAATAGCACATAAACCCCCACAATGGATACTTGCCATCCTACAACTCAAGTTCTTTTCAAGAAAAGGACATCCAAATATTGAGGAAACAACACTGAGAGCAGAAAAATCCTGCCACCATTGTCCAAGCAGAGGTTTCTGGCCTTATAGAGGGAGGACAAAACACATCAGTCATAATCCCTTTTGCTAGTCTAAATCCTGGAAGTTAATGCACTAAACCAAGGACTGGACAACCGTTTCTTTCTATCATCTCTGCTGCAGGGATGGGAAGGACTGTGCAGATGTCATAAACCAGCACAAGAAGATTAATCAGATAAAAACTGATTGTGCCCTCTTGGGATGGAAATCATATTCTCTTTCTCCATGGGTACAGCACCCAACGGTGAGCTGTCCTTCCAAAGATGAAGTCAAATGACCTGCCCAAAGTCACATGGTGGCAGTGCCAAGAGTGGCACCTGGCTCTCCTAGAGAGGTTGGGTTGTGCACCTACAGATCTGACAGTAAAAATTTACCCTTGTCCCATTCCCTCCACTTGTCTCATGCTCTTTTTCCTCACTCTGTCCCTTCTGTCATTTCCTTCCCTCTTCTGAGAAGTGGATGAGCATCGTCCTAAGAGGAAGTACTTTGAGAAGTCAAAACAAAAGGCAAGCGAGCCTACTTACACACACTTGACCAGAAAGCAGAGGCTTTCCTGGCCTTTCAGCAAGCCTTCCACTGGCTTCGTTTTCAGGATTAGCTTTGGCAACTGCAATGCTTTTGTTCTTCATAAATCAGCCAGAGAGCTATAGCAGACCTAGGCTGGCCACGTGTCCCCAGCCGTCAGCTGAATGCAGTAAGCACCACTGGGAACACAAATCTTGACCTTCAGATGCCATTGATAGCTATTCAGGGAGCAAAAAAAGCAAGAAGGGAGATGTATCAAGAGAAAAAAACATTTTCTTAGCACTACTTCTGTGCTGTGTAACACTGCACTGCTGCTGAAATCAATAGCTCACCACCAGTTCGTGTTGGATGGGGATTTGACCATACCAAACACATCTTGCCTATTATGTCTGGTTTGAGGCTCGGATGGAGACCTTGCAGTTGCTCCAGGAGGGTGGGAAAGAAACTCTGTACCCTCTTACCCTTAGAGGCAGGCTAAGCTTTTCGGTGGTGTTAATCTTGGCTGGCAATGAATCTGTCAGTAGCACATAACTTAACCAGTGGTGTAAAATACCAACAGCGTAAGCCAGGAGGCCTGAGAGGAGCTGGGCGTCCCTCTGTGGTTTTTCTCGTGGGTTTGCTTTTCTTTCTCTCCTTGCCTTTTAGACAGTTGGTTCTGGGGACGATGTGTTCATGTGTCTTAGCACACTAGGACATCTTTGTAATAAAGGCTATAATAAATAATAATGCCAGTGCAAGCGTTAGCATACAAAGTCTTTAATAAAGGGATTCCACTAAGGCCTCTGGAATGAATTAGAGATGCACTGAGCTTTCAGCACCTAAAAGAAGAGCTTCCTCATGATGTGAGCTGGCTGTGATGTTCTGCATCTCCTAGGTCTTTTTGTCAGGTACAGCTGTTAAACAAGCTGCCCTATTGCTCCCTGGACTTGGCTGTATATTTGAAGTGTTTAAAGGGAACATTCTCATTTTCTTCTAAATATTCTGGGGGTGAAAGATTATGACTAAATGCCATAATTATAAGTAATAAATATTACTTGCAGTATAACTGCGATATGATTATTTTTATATGAGAGAAGGAGGAGAGAGCTAAACTCCCCAAACCAGACTTTCTGTCTGGTAGTTTGTGAGAAACCAGAAAGCACAATCTCGAATTTCAGAGCTGTAGGCCAGGACCTAGGCATGATGCTGTTTGCCCAGCAGAAGGAGCTCTAGACTATCAGAAGGGCATCTGCCGCTCCAGCACCACCGAATGAGCTACTCCACCAGATGTTGGTGTTTCAGCTTTCTGACCCTGCCCAGAGCAGGAGCAGCTTTGAGACCCATTGGGTTGCTGCTATCAAAGAGGGCATGAGTACTTGTGGAAAACGTAGGTCATTTGCTCAGGTGCTCAGGTCATCATAGCCTGTCAGATGTGGATGGAAAGAGAGAAGGTTACCTAAAAATAAAGGAGCAAATGTGGATTGAGACCAGCATCTTCTAAGGATGTGAAATGGGCTGCATCCCTAGCAAATGTCCCATACAGAGCTCTGGGGTTCTAATGCATAGGGGGGCATGTAGACCTTCAAGTCCAATTCTTGATGCCTGTTCCACCAGGGTCCAAAGAACGTCCCACACGTTTTCCCACATCTTACATGCAAGGAGTGCTCCTGCAAGGGCCTGCAGGAGCTAAAATCCAGTGTGATGTGTCCAGAGAAGAGAGCAGAAGAGGCTGAAAGCATTGTCTATGTCTGAGGGTCCTATTGTAAGCAGCAGTTTGTTAGCTAGAAGGTCCAAGATAAACTCAAGAGACTCATACCAGGAAGAACCACTGCTAAAGGTGACTGAGGACCTGCAAAAGTCAGGGGGAAGCTGATGTGAAATAGGACATGCTACACATGCTACACAGTTTCTGCAAGTGTGACAAAAATGATGTGAGAGAAACCATGAGAAAAACCACAGGTTCCGAATTTTCGCCTGTAATCAACTCTGTGCAAAAATCCCATTCCCTTTGCAGTGAATTTTACATACTCATGTTCTGGGTAGCATATTTGTTATTCCATAGTCACTATGCATTTCACCTAGAGTGAAAGAAGAACAGGTTTATTGTTTTCTGTTAACTAAAATGATTTAAGCAATCATACTTGCTGCGGGAGACTATTGGATGTCTTAGGAATGCATAATGGGCTTTAGACTTTTTTCTCTCTTTTTAGACTCTCTCTTTTTTTAAACAGCTTAAACAGGAAGAATTACCTGAGCAGATAAAAAATGACTGTTTTCCTCCCTCTTGCAAATCAAATAAAATCTTGGAAATGTGTGTCCCATTTATTTAATTGGAAAAATTGGTATTACAATTTTCAGCTCAATCTTAGGATATATTGTTATAATGAAATCCTGGTATTTTTGTAAAAATAATAATGACATTGTATCAAAATTCACAAATTATGAAAAAAACAGGAATATAATGGATCATGAAAAATGAAGAATTTTGAGATTTCATTTTTCAATTCCCTCTTAAAGCAGTATTTCTGGTGTGTGACCAGCTGTTGTTATTCTTTCTATTCATACAGTCATGGAGTTTCTGAGCATCCTGCCAGTCTAGAGACCTATTGCTCGAGATGCTCTGTTAGCATCATTTAAAAACATGGCTATTTCCCCAAATACCATTTTATCCGTGCAAAGCCACATAGACTTTCTTCGTATTGTTTCATGTATGCAGCCTGTAAAATGGGGAGAGCTCTGTTTCTCTAAAATGATAAGAGAAACAGAGATATTAAAATAATAAAATCACTAAAAATAATAATGTTCCCCATCTTCCTAGTTCCCTACAGGCGTGAGTTTCCTACTCTGCTTCCTACCACATGGTAGAAAGCCACTTGCATAAAGGGAGCAAAGAGTCAGAATTTGCTCTTGCTAGGATCCTATCCTAGCATCCTTTAAACAAATATTTTGACTTGGTGTAGGGGTGGGTTGCAAATCTGCCTTTACAAGGGCTCAGTTGCTCCAGCTTTAGTTTTATGATGCTGAAGTAGAAGCTGAAGGTATAACGTGGCCAAAACATGTTCCTCTAGATTGGTCACTGTAACGCTGTAAGAATTAAAATCCCCCGAGGAGCACATACTTCATCCGTGATGTATGCCAGAGAGAAATTTCAGGAGCCCTCTGTGACTTGAACTTGAGTAAATTAAATTCATTGGGTACCTTTGCCCCTAGGAGACAGCAAGTTGCTTTTTCAAACTTAATTTGGTAGTAAAGACAGGGGACCACTTCATCTCTCCCTGAAATGTGGCCACTTCTGCAGTGGAAGTTATCATACTTCTAGCAGTGTTATAAAACCTCTTACCTATGAATGAAAGATATGACCATGCCTGGTGGCTAGACATGCACTTGGAAAGTTTGTGTAGTCTGACTTTGCCAAAATCTGAGGAGAAAAATGGTGAAATTAGAAAAACTGGAGCAAATGGTCTGATGAAATTCTGCCCAAAGCAGTTCATGCCTGCCCTTCAGCCCCCAAAAGGAGCTAAACCCAACCCAATCAGTAGGCCAGTATTGAAAGTCCTGGATCCCAACCATTACTTTAGAAAACTCCAAAAGGGACAGTCAACAAACTGTAATTAGTAAACTTCTCATGTGGTCTAGAAGATTTTGGATTTTAACTTTGTAGTACCTATTATTCTCATTTTGGAAACTGGAAAGCTGAATAATATTGCCTTAAACACAGTTCTGGACCTCAGCCGTGGACTTTGAGCCTTTTTTAGACGGTGCTAGTTTCTTGTTTTGTCTGTACAGCACCCTGAGCAGTTCATGACTGGGGCTCTGAAGAAATAAAACAATATATATATTTTTCTTTTTACTGTTATGTGCGTTATTGGCATTATTATTAGGTTGAACTCATTCTTGTTTGAAGAAGCCTTTGAAAACCTCCGGCAAATGGTTCCACCGGGACCTGCTAACATTCGAGTGTTTTGTGTCAAATTCCAAAATGGCAAAGAGTTGTTATGAGCTGAAAGGGAGAGAGGGAATCTCCAAAGGAGCCTGCAGACCCCGCTGACTCTCTGAATCTACGTAAGTCAGGGAATTGAGTGATAAAACAAACATCCCAGGTTATGGGGGTGTGAAGTTTGCTTAATGGAACAGACACGGTAGCACCCCTGAGCGAGGGGGGAACGCCTGCGAGTTGCTTTCCAAGCAGGGGAATACTCAGGAGGTATGGGAGCTGGCAGGCTCCCATATGGGAGGCCGATATATGTGGGCTGCCCTCTGATTTCCCTTTCTCCTGGGCCAACTCTTTCCTGGCTGGCTGCAGGACGTCTCACCGCAATCTCTTTTTTTGTCTGGCCTAAGCTAAGCAAGGCCAATCTGAACGAGGAGTTTCATTGGAGACCTCCAAGGAACACCCATCTGCTGGAGAAAATTGTTCTGGTGATGCAAGAAATAGCAAATTTCCCTCTGAGTCAGAGCTGGATTGTTCCAGCTGGCCGGGAGGAGGGAGGTTGGAGCTACAGTGCAGATAGCAACAGAGACACTAGGGCATTTCCTATCCAACCAGGTTTCAGATTCAAGAAGGGGTGCCAATGCCTTGTCCAACCCACATCCCAAAATGTACATCTGATGTCAGTGTAACCCGACTATCGCCATGCAAGTCTCCTGCTGTGTCATCTCAGCAGGGTGGTATATATAAAGCCCTGAGTAATTTCACTCCGAGCAACTGGTAGGACTGAATATTTAAGGTCAGATTCTTTTCACCTAACTTCAGACTCTTAATTAAGGCAGTTAATTGCTCTCACTCTAGAAACAGTAAAAAGAAGGAGAAAATTCCAGATTGCAATGCGAGTCTGAGATTTTAATTGACTATGGGAGCCTGTATAGTGCTGTTCGATAAACTCATTTTGTCTATTCCAAGTCTAAGGTTAGGAGACATGAGTTAAAACACTTGAGTTCATATATAATTTCAGTTTTGTGATTCACTTTATTGATTCAGAGAAAGCTCTTGTGTTCAACTTAAGTAATATTATCCTCTTTGCTCTTTTCTGGGGTACCACAGTTTGATTGTTTGTCTTTTGTCCTAAGCCATATGTTTTTGGAAGGGTGCAAGAAACTCTAGTGTTTGGGGCTGTCAGTGATGGATAATCAGTACACACTCCCGGATTAAACTGTGCCCCAGTCATGTGTGATTGCAGGGGACTAGCGCAGAAAACCCACTGGAGTCACAAGGAGAATACAAAAACCTCCCAGACACAATTCTCATGTAAGAAAATGTTTACATGTTTTGCTGAATCATGGCCTCAGAGTGCTGTACTTTACCGCTCAAAAGGGATACATTTCTGTAGCAGATAAAATTAACCTGCCCTGGTTCATCCTCCCTGACTTCCCTGGATGCTACGCCAGCAGGAACATTAACTAATGGCAGCCAGCAATGAAATTCAGGATTTGGAGTGGCATCTCCCTAGCCTCCTCACAGATCATTGATTGATTTACTAGGAATTGTGGATTTTGCTAAGAGGCCTGGGGGTGCAGGACTGAAGGGACATGGCAGGGGGACAGATATAGAATCATAGAATCATGGAATAGTTTGGGTTGGAAGGGACCTCTAAAGGTCGTCTAGTCCAACCCCCCTGCCATGGGCAGGGACATCTTCCACTAGATCAGGTTGCTCAGAGCCCCGTCCAACCTGACCTGGAATGTTTCCAGGGATGGGGCAGCCACCACCTCTCTGGGCAACCTGTGCCAGTGCTTCACCACCAGCATTGTAAAAAATTTCTTCCTTAAATCTAGTCTGAATCTCCCTCTTTTAGTTTAAAACCATTCCCCCTTGTCCTATTGCCACAGCCCTATGAAAAAGTCTGCCGCCATCTCTTTTCTAAGCCCCCTTTAAGTACTGACAGGCTGCAACAAGGTCTCCCCGGAGCCTTCTCTTCTCCAGGCTGCACAACCCCAACTCTCTCAGCCTTTCTCAATAGCAGAGGTGTTCCATCCCCCTGATCATTTTCGTGGCCCTCTTCTGGACCCTCTCCAACAGGTCCGTGTCTTTCCTGTGCTGAGGACTTCAGAGCTGAATGCAGTACTCCAGGTGGGGTCTCACCAGAGCGGAGTAGAGGGGCAGAATCCCCTCCCTCGACCTGCTGGCCACGCTGCTTCAGATGCAGCCATACGTGATGGAAAGGCAAATTCAGGATGGCTTTTGCTGGTCTAGACTGAGAATCACTGGCTGGACTGCAGTGAGATTTACACTTAAGGTGTAATTCAGTTTGCCAGGCTTTGCAGACTCAAACTGAAGGATGCACCACGAAACCAAATAAGAAGCAACATCATCACAAGTACAACCAAGAGAGCGTCACAACTATTCATGAAGCTAAACCCATCTAACCAGCTGAAGAGGAGCTCCAGAGGACTGAAAACCTGAGACACCACTCACTTCTAGTGTCTGTCCTCGTAGGTGGTGCACAGCAAGAATTCCACTACACGCTGTATATAGTAGCTTAAAATAGGTCATATTGAGGCTGTTCTGTTGAGCAGAAGTCCAACCTGTGAATCCACAAGCAAGCTCCAGCTAAGTGGCAGTCTCCTGCATGTCTCTGGCACAACTCCTTCACTTTTGCTGGCAATTTTGATTTCCAGATTGCATGAAGAAGGCTGGGTTAAAAGACCCAGGTTCTTCCTCTGATGTAACATAGTTGCATTCACCACACTGGGTTCCCACTAGGGTTGTAGTTGGAGTTTTTTTGGAATTTCCCAACAAGGATCTTACATAGGCAAATGTCTCTGTCTTACAACCTATTCTACACAACATGTCTCAAGGATGTAGCTGAAAAACAAAAAAAAGGCTAATGTAAAGATGATGTCCAGAATATAAATCATAGAATATATTTTCCTTTCTTTTTTTTCTTTCTGCTTTATGATGAAATTCTATTGTTAAATAGATTCATATAATAATTGCTTGTATATTAATGCAGAAAATGAGGTGCCAGCCATTCAGTCTCTTCTTTCAGGTTCCTATGGACTTTGACAAAATAACTTACTTCACAAGATTATAGAATTTAATGTTCATGGAATAGTGATCAGCTGGGGGCGAGTTGCTTTTTCACAATGTGTTGAGAACACTTTTTTTTTTTTAAGTTGGGAGTGGTGGAGCTCCAAACCAAGGCCTGACGGACAGAGCATAGTGGTGGGAATTCTCTCGTTAGGCATGTGGATGCAGAGGGATTTGCAGAGCTCACTGACTCTGAAAGAAGTGGAGGGAAACCTGGCCTTCAACCCTTAAAGTGAGTTGACCTGGAAGATCTGATGGAGAAGAGTTTGTGCCTGAAAGAATGAAGGAGACTTATAAAGACTTATTATATTGGAGCCTAGAAGTAGATATGGCATCTAGCCCAGGCTAAAGGATATTTCAGCTTCTTTGTCAGTTCTACCAAGGCTCCTAAAGCTGCCAGGGAGGAGAAAGACAGGGAGGAATCAACACACATAATCCATGGGAAATTCCCAGCCCACTACACAGATCATACAATTTCCACCATGTGAGAAAAAATACCCACTCATTTTTCCCACATATATCTTTACTCTCCTGTATGTCCTGAGCCCTCACAACCATCTATTCTTATTCCAGCAGCAAGCCAAATGCCTTGTTGCATGAGAAGAACAGCAAGAAGGTTCTCTAGATGATGTTGGGAAGCAACCATTTCTCAGCTGCACAGTAGTGTCCTTCTCCAACCCAAATGGAGACCGGGCACCTGGCTCCCATGGAAGTGTGTTAAATGGTCCTGGGGAGCAATGGTCCGTGGCCCCTGAGGATACCACATTAATCAGGGGTCTCTTCTTCACTCTTTGGACCCAATGTCTGACAGAGAAAACAAATTATTATTTTGACAACAACTCACGGTTTTCTCAGTATTGTGGCCCAAAAGACAGCAAGTCTCGGGGATCATTCCTTCAGACACCATGGTACATCACTTGGCCTCCAAAGCTCTCCCAGTCCAAGAGTTTCCAAACTATAAAGTCAGGATGGGTTCCCAGAGGGAAATACCAGTAAAATCTCTTTTATATGGCTGCAGTTCCCAAGTTTTACTGTGTGTAACAGGGACCCTACAGGCGCAAAGTCTCCAGGGGATGTGAGTTCAGAATCTGAAACCTACCCAGAAGACTGGTACACAGTATAACTAAGTCCATCTCCCGTTCTCATTGCTTTTCTTGAGCCCTGTTATTGCATCCCAGAGTGAGGTGTGTGCATGTGTGTGGGGCAAGCATTGCAAAGGGGGAACTCAATTGGGCACCCATTTCCTTGGGGAACACTCAATGAGTCAAGTAAGAGGGTGAATAACGGCTCTAAAACACAAGGGATGTTCAGCTTGGAGAAAGGGGAAGAAAAACATCAGAACATGGGCAAGGCAGATTATTTCAAACAAAGCATTCCCAAGACAATCCCCAATTTACTTTAAATTACAATTAAAATTGGAGAAGGGAGAGATGGAAGGGAAGAAAGGTTAAAAAAAAAGAGGAATGTTGCTGAAGTCTGTTTTCCAGTTTGGTATTGACCAGGGGGGAAAAAAAGCCACCACCCAGACCCTTTTTCTGATTAATAAAAATGTGATGGAAATTTCATATGTTGTCTCGGCTCCTAAACACTTCTCAGCCACATCTGGCACCGCGAGCTCCTTCTAGCCTGTTTATGTTCACAATGAGAACATTTTTTCCAATCCTGTCAACAATTATTGCTTCCCCTATGGGGAGGTCAGAGGTTATCCCTCACTTCGGTCATTAAGAAAGCCTTGGCTTTGAAGTGCCTCCCTGGTCATCATTTGCTGGTGCATGTCTGAGCTGCAGAACAGAATGAGGACAAGCACGGAGGAGACCTGGACCTTGATTGCTTCTCTTTCAGCAGCAGATGAGAAGAGGTGGTGTGTGGAAAAAGGTTGTTGCTGTGACAGGGTTGAGCCAAGGGTTCCCCGAGGGTGAGGGGGAGGGTGGATGCACGTCTCACCTTGGGGGCTACGGTGGCTTGTGGCCCTCCTGGCAATGCAGAGGGTGCAGCAGAAATGAGTCAGTGCCTTTGATTCTGAGATTTTGGCTCTCCTTCACGCCTCCCTTTGATGTCAGAGTTCATTTGCAGAGAGGAGGCGTTTTTATGGGCTCTCTTCGAACTTGTATGACTTCCCATTGGAGGCCAGGGGATGAGGGCTGGAGGGAGAGAACAAAACCCAACCAAGCCCCAGAGGCCCTCAGCCCAAACCGCAGGAGCTGCAGGTGAGCCAGATAGCATGTTCTCAGAAAATGAAGGGAAATCTGCCACATTCTTTCTTTAGGCAATAAAATGCAGCTTCAGCGGCACAGCCAACCCCTGTCCAAGCTCCCTCTGACTTTGTGGGGGCAGGTGGCAATGGCAGGAACTGGTGGTTCCCCTGATTTGACATACTGTTGTTGGTGAGGTCCCTGCAGCCCTGAGCAAGGTGGGGTTTGGGGTACAAGGGCAACGCATTTGGTTCAGTGTCTCTCCCTCCATCACAAAGATAATGTTGAGCTTTCACCCTGGATTGGTAAGGTCAATCGGTCCTGAGCCTGTCCTTACCCCAGTTTTAGAAAGGAACGAAGCAAGGTGCAGTGACACATCCAAGGCTGCAGTAAGGATCAGTATCAAAGCCAACAATCAGCACCAAACTCACCTGACTCCCCATCTGCCGCATTAGCTTAACAGTTATCTTCTTTCTATTTATTCCCCTACTGTCTTCCAACCCCTTGTCATTTCTGTCTCCTCTTTTTCCCCTTCTCTACATGCCTAGCCAAGGCATGGCTGCTGGCTTGCTTCCCCTACTGCTACCCGTCTGCTCCTGCCGAAATCCCCAGGGTTTCAGAATTTACTGTCTGTTCCTAACCCTTTCACAGTACAGCTGCTCCTAAGGAGAAGACATGCCCTTTTCTGGATCAGGTCTCTCCAGCTCTGCCCAGCTATTCCTCATTTTTATGACTTATCCAGAGGCATTTAGAGAGGAGGAGGATCAGGGAAGGTTGGCAAGAGGGAGTTCTGCCACTGACCCCGTAGGAGAACTTGAGCACATCACTTCTGCAGCACAGTGCCTCAGTTTCCCTCCTATGTGAGAACAGACATAACTCCACCCTGTATCATAGGGCTGTCAGATAACTGCAAGCACCATCATGAGAGAGGTCAGCAGGTGATTCTTGAAGCAAGGGGCTTGTTCTGAGCTCACATATCACCAGGATGCTGAGGCTGGAGGGGACCTCTGGAGATCGTTTAGTCCAACCCCTTGCTCAAACCGAGTGAGCTGGAGCAGGTTGCTCAAGGTCTTGTCCAGTCAACATTTGAATGCCTCTAAGGGTAGAGACTCCATAACCTCTGTGTCTGCTCCACTGTTTGACCACGCTGACAGTTAAAAAGCTTTTTCTTTTTAATTCCATTTAAATGGAATTTCCTGTGTTTCAGTTTGTGCCCACTGCCTCTTGTACTAAGTCAAATCAAAGTTTAAGAAAAATCTATGTTCATGTCAAAAATCAAGTGAATTCTTTCTCAGAATTAACTTTGAGAGATTATATATTATAGATATAAAATATATAATATTCTATATTATGTACTTCATATAAAATATATATAATATAAAATATATTATATTAAATATGTATGATATTTCCAGTCTCTTGTGTTCCTTATGAACTTGATTTCAAAGTACATTCATTTCTTGTTGGGGTCGTGAAATCTTAAATTTTTTACAACCAAAATTCAGATAAAAATTATTCATTTTCTCCAATCAATCTGACACATTAAAAAAATCCACTAAAGAATCCTTTGTGTACCTTAGCCTTAAGTGCCCACTCTGTGAAAGATAAGGGCTCTTTAACTTATTTAGAATTGTTCTTAAAAAACTGAAAAAACACCCTCAACCTTCCTAAGCTTTCTGCCTTCAAGAATGCTACACAAAGTGCTCACACCCAGCAGTAGGTTCACTCTTCATGCTTTGCATTCTTGCAGAATCAAAGAAAAGAAATCTTTGTTGTTGCTATGGCCATTAACACTTGGTTTGGAATTTTTCTTGCTTAAGAATAGTTCCATAAAGGGATATTAAACAGTTCCAAAAAGAAACTAGTATCGCTATTTGAATGATGAGAAGAAAAGATATTTATAATGAGTTTGATTTTTGCACATGGTATGGCAGAACAGTGCAAAGTAGCTGTTTTGTACAAGTGAATCTATTTTATCCCATTTCCACTGAACTTGTCTTTCAAAGCTGTTAGCAAAAACACAGGACAAGTAAAGAAGGGGAGATCCTGAGAGAGTTAGGATGGGAACTCCTGTTTCAGAGTAAGTTTAAAGAGGCAGCGAGGCTCTGCTTCTCATTTATGCCTTCATTCCTTCCTTCCTACCAGCCAGCCGTGCACCTATCCAAGGAGGGAACCCTCTTGTGTGAAAATTTCAAACAAATGGGGACTGCCACACGGAGATAGCTCTGCCAGAATCCTTTCCGAAGACTGCCACATGACAAGCAAGATTTGCTTAGATTTCAAGCAATCTCCTTAAACCTTTGTTAAGCATCGTATGTAGTGGGGTCGCAGGAATTACTGCAACAGAAATATCTGATCTGCGGTGCACCCGCCTGAGTGGCTGCCCTTGTTTTAGTTTCCCACTGTCTCTTGTGACATGAAAAGCAAGAACACTATGAAAACTAGAAGCAGAATTGAGTTAGAAAGAAAAGATTGGTCAAGTTTATGGAGGGTTGGTTGGTGAACGGAAGGAACACAGGGAAGGGCTATTCTGTGCTCAGCAGCTCCTTTCACCCTTCCAGTCCTGAGCACCGATGGAGATGAGGCACTCACCTCCCTTGCTCTGATCTCCTGCATTCCTGAGTTCACCCAAATGCTGTGCTACAGCCAGGTCATGTCAGTCCATCAGTCATGCAATCAACAGGGAAGGCCAGGTGTGTTTCCACGGAGCTGCTGGGACTTGTGCTGAAGATGTTGCATGCACAGAGACTTAATGCATGTATCAGGAGTGGAGGAACCTCTGCTGGAGCTAGTCACCCCAGGTCCCCTTTCCAGTTCATGGGAAAGTAGTGAATGCGGTCTAGGGCAGGTTCATTACCCTTTGGGCAGGTGCTTAAAAAAGGTCAAGAAGAGATGTGCCTTGGAAGTGCCCGTTTCTCTCTATTGACTATAAAGAGGAGTCTGGTGTGGCTGAGTCAGCTGGAGTCTTCTGTGTTGTACACAGGGGATTAAATGAAAACCCAGAATGAAAAGGGATCCCTGAACTTAAAATGCACCTCAATCTTGCAGTTTTTAACTTATCTTTTCAATAATCAGGTAAAAGCGCATCACCATTTATTGTTGGAAGAGCCATGCCCTCATATCCTGATCGACAATGAAAGATATCCTTCTGCTGACTCTTTCAGCTCCAGATTCAGTCTCTCCAAGATTTAGAAAACATCATGGTACAGATGTAAGCAACCATAGGCAGTTATACCCACACACTCTGCCAACCTTAGCCAGATGGAGATGCTCTGATTCCTAGAAGGGAGCTGGAAGGTCCTTATCAGAGTTGTACCTGGCTGCGCAAAGAGAGGGGTGTGTGAGAGTGAATTCCATCGGTCGGAAAGGAAAAAGGGCTAAAGTTCCTTGACAGCGCCCATGAGATGAGTGGGGAAAGGGAGCCGAAATTAACTTGACCTTCAAGTATGCAAAGGCGTGAAAACAAATGCAAATTTGGCACCAGGCAAAATTGCTCAGTCATGCCTCTTGGAGGTCACAGCTGTGCACTCAGTGCATTATAAGTTAAGAGCAAGGGAAGCTTTTGTCCAGAGGTCAATGCTTTGTCTGTTCTCTTCTTATATTTGCTAACTGCTCAGAGAAAGACCTGTTTGCTGCAATTCCCTCCTTCTTTTCTTCCCTCCAAGTTATTTGTACACGACAGGTATTCCCCAGTTACAAACGTAAAATCAGTTGCAGGTTATTCTAATTTTTAAATTAGCATGAAGGACAGCTTAGGCTATTGCAAAGATCATGGTGACTGTTTATTCAGGTGAGGTATCTTGCTTTTCATTGCTCAGACTTCTACTAGATTACAGGAGCTGTTTGTTTTTAGGGGTTTGCAGAGCTTCTCACTGCAATGCCTATCCTTAAATCCCTGGGTGGGAAGAGATTGCGATTTTTTTTGTGTAAAAGGAAAGGGATCTGTGGACCAGCAGGACATTAATGATGTGTTTCTATTTTATACAGAACATCCGGGGAATGAGAAGTTAATTAGTGCTATCTCCATCCTGTTCCCACCTCCAGGTAGCCAAGCAACCCTGGCATCTTTTTACCTTCCTATATTTAGAGTAGGTAGGAGCACGGATGCTATCAATCTGAGAAATGATACTCTGTGTTTACTTACCTGTCTGTTGGTCTACCTACCCGCTTACTCTTCCACCCCCTGAATGTCTCACAGTGATTAATGATTTTCCATGGCTCCATTTTTAACTGCGTCATTGGCTGTGTCTATTCTGCTAATTAAATAGGAGCAGGGAGCAAAGTGTGGCCATGAGGCCAGGAGGCACAGAATGGCCACATCTACATTACATAGCACTTGGTTATGGGTCTCCTTTGGTTCACATTTTGCTTGCGAACTTAAGTCATCCTTCTTGTTCTGCAAGTGTTTTATTTGTTCAAAGAGTCTGATACAGTATGCAGGCTTTGCTAAAGTCCAACAGTAGAGTCATCACAGGAAAAAAAAAGAACAAATATGTTTTCCTTCCTTTGGGGTGTGACAAGAGGGCAAAGGAGGGTGTTTGAGGATGCAAAGCTTTCTAGGCTAGCACTGAAGGACTGTGGGAAGTAGTCTTGCTCATTTTGCTTATGGTCCCCACGGCTTGCTGTCCTGAGCTCTATCTGGACCTCGTCTAGGAGAGGGCTATGGACTAAAACAGCACCAGATGGGTGTTTGAACTTGTTTTCTAACTCTTTTATCATCATAGACATGGTTATCAGGGCCCTAATTTTCAGAAGATGGGTGTGCAGTATTGCATTAAAAACTGCTCCTATTAGAAGTCTCTTTTAGGCTCCAAATAGAGGAGGATGCTCCTCCCTAAGCCCCTGGGCTAGACCTGTCATTACCCATAAGTGTTAAGCAGAAACAAAACACCCTCAAGGAAGCTTTTCTTTTTGCAACACAAAATCTTTCTTACTCATCAGTAACAGGCAAATAAATCATATCCTTTTAGTTAGCATTGAAGATGCCGAGCCTTGACAGTTCTTGAATTTAAGTGTTTAAAGTGTCTCCAAGCACTCGTCTCCTCTCTGTGCTCCTCTGATCTCTCACAACCCTCTGGGAGCAAACGGTCTCAAGGAAACGCTTGAGTCTTTGCAACCTGCTTTGCTCCCCGCTTGAGCAGCAGCCAGGACAGCTGGCTCCTAACCTCTGCCCTTCAAGCAGGTGTTTACTTCTGCACAGTTAAAGCTGATTCACAGGTGGCGGAGTAAAGAGGAGCCTGTTTATCACCTTTGGCCACAATATAAACTAACCCCTTTCCCCTGGGACTGAACATGGTCCTATTTCATCCTTGGTGTTTGTGTGAGGAGTGCTTGAACAGATCACTGTTTAATCATAGATTGACTTGGCTCTCACAACACGGGATACAAGGAAGTGAACACATTTGTCTGTCTAGATTGTGCGTCATGGTTTTTTGGCTCACTGGAGGAGGAAGAGTAGTAAATGGCTTCTTGAAGTCATCCCTGCACTGTACCTCATAGTTTACACCACCTGCCATACTCTACCCTAAAGCCACCTTCATTTCAGCACAGAGCAAAAATTTCATTCTTAGAAAATCCCATTTTCTCAGTGTAGGTTGCCAGCAGGTGAAATCGAGGAGGCAATGTCATCCTTCAGAAGCTGAGCATCTGGAAGAGTTTCAAGCCCCTACTATCCCACATATAGATATGGGGGAAGGAAGGGAAAAAGAGCCTTGCAGAAAAGGATGGATCCCTTTCATATGTTAGTTTTGCCCTTAACCACCTCATTCACTGAAAATTCTTGACAGCAGACAGGTGGGAAATCAGGAGACAGGGGAGAAGCTAATGGAATTTGCCTTCACTGGATTCCACATAGCATGCTACTCTAATTAGCAGAGATAGGAATTAAAGTCATCATTTGATAAGATCATGTCAATGGGCTCTGGTGGAATTTTCTGCCTTATCTGGCATGTAATCTTATCCAGTTTGATTTTAGCAAGAGATCAGGAATTAGGAAACATAATGAGATTGTATAGTCTAGACTAAACAAGCCAGAGACCATGGGCAGATGCAAGGGAGGGGAGGAGGGATTGGGGCAGGGAGTGTTCAATATGTACTGCACCTCAGCTCGCAAACTTGATATTACTCGCAGCAAGGTTCTCATAACCCAGCACGCATGCGTCAGTTCAAGTCCTGGAGCTGCAGGCTTTATCCCTCTCAGCTAGAGGACTGGGCTAAGTTCAATTTCAGCTCTGACATTATCCAAAGTCAATTGGATATTTGGGGCTGATATTTGGGGCTTTGGTTCAAACTATCCCCTGGGACAATTCAGAGCCTGAGCCCCGTTTTCCACTTTGTAGTTTGACTCCATTGAGGAAGGGGCAATTCTCATTTAATGCCTTACTCTCTGCCAGGGTCCTTTTGACATTTAAGAGGCTTGATTCACCATTTTAGCATTTCTGTGATGTGCTGAAGTCATTCTCCTGGTTTCACTGGCACCAGAATGAGTTTAAACCAGTGTCTAATTATATGGCGCTGTTTCTCTCCCTATCTCTGCCTCTATACCATACCTTACAGGTTGGTGTGATACTTCTGTTAGTGTAATGCCAGTGATGTCAAAGCCATTGGGTAGTTAAACACCAGATGGGCCTTGACCCATGGATTATACATAGTCTGCAGAGAAGGTGAGAGTTTGAAGGTAACTCCCTGACCACCAAGCTCCCCCAAGATGCGCTCCACATATGATCCCACCTGCAAACTTAGAATGATCCATTGTCCAGTTACCTAAGCAATTGGATCTTCTGTCCTGTTTCTCTTATCAATGGCCTCTTTCTCCTTTCCAACTCCTTTTTTCCATGCCAGAATTATCGTGTGACTTTGGCAACTCATCTTGTTCCTTGAAATTCAGCCACAACATTTCTCCTTGCTGCTTTTACTTTGCCAGGCTGAATACGCCAAAGCCCCGTAAGTTTTCTTCGGTAAGAGAACTCTCCAATCCCTTGATTACAGTAGGAGCTATTCTCTCCAGCCATTCCTGCCATAACTCAGCTTTACTGAATATGTGCTGGTCCGTTCTATAAATCATCTGCAGTCCCAATGTGATTCAAGAGCTATTGCAGTTTCAAAACCAGGATTGGCCATTGCTCTTGACAGGAAAGGACTTTTCTGACAGCCACAGGGACCCTGAAAACTAATTCTTCTCCCTGGGACAAGACATTTGTGAAAGGACTCATTCTCAGTTAATTATGCCAGCATAACAAGATTAGATGAGTTGGCCAAGGTCATACTATGAATCACTGGCAAGGTCGGTAACGGAACGTGAGTCCCGATTTGTTGTTGTTATTTTTGGGGGGTGATGGTTGGGGTTTTTGTTTTGTTTTGTTTTGTTTTTTTCCCTTCAGCATTTTACATACTTTTATGGCTCATCAACGCTGTGCTTGGAGCCATCCAGAGTCCCCAAAGGGATGCCTGTCCAGTCAAAACATGCAATTCCTCTGCCCATGTTCCAAACCAGCTGGCCACGAACTCAGGTCTATCCACAGGATCTGTGCTAAAAAGCCGGAGGATACTTAATAAAATAAAATAATACTTAATAAAACCTTCAGCACAGTTGAAGTGTCTACACAGTCTGTCTACACAGGATCTGGAGGTGGGACGGAGCTTGCTCACACCTGTTTTCAAAGTGCCATGCCAACATAACCTACATTTGCAACCAAAACAGAACTGAATCCCCAAAACTTGTCACTGGTCTCCTGTCTTGGCTGTTAGAAATTAAATTGGACTTGTTCCTGTGTAAGCCTCTCATCTCTCTCTCCCTGTCTTTTTCTTTTTCCTTTTTTTTTTTCCCCTGTGTTTTAATGAATAATTTTAACCCGGCTTAGTGCGTGTTGAAATTAGTGTTTTAGAGGAAACCAGATTGTTTTCTGTTCCCAGTTACAAATAGACATCTAAAGAGTTTCTGGAGTTCACAGGCTGTTTTGTATGAGAAATAATGAGGGTTTTTTTTCCCCTCCTCACTTCTTTTTTCCCCCCTTTCTGCTCATCTTGGCAAAAACTGTGAAATCTGGGGAAGATAGGAGGGTCCATCAGGAGGAAGTTCTCCTGCCAGCAGCTGGCCTTATTCCAAGGAGAACTCGCATGTTGGAGGAATTAAGGAGGGATCAAAACATCTGGTGATGGATTCATGGCATCAACATCTCCCCAACTCAGAGAGACAAGTAGCTGCAGCTCATCCACCCAAGTGAGGTGATCCCAAGAACATTTCTGTGGGTGCTTATTGGGAGACACTGTGAAGAACTTTTTTCTGTGAATAGCCTGAAGCTATGGGGCTAATTTGATTTCTTTAATGTCAGAACATACGTATGTATAAATGTATATATAAATGTTTAGAGAGAGGTCCATCTGCAATGCTACCTTCTGGCATTGCTCCAAACAACCCTGCGATTACTTCTTTTCTGCCCAAGAAAGGAAGTTGGGAGTGAGAAGAAGTGAGAACATGAGGGGCAGGAAGAGATTTTAGGTGGCTGCTCAGAACAGACCCCAGAGTTACCAGTAGGACACCCACACGCCTCAGCTCTTTTCCTGACCGCTCAGCAGAAATAGAAAGACCAAAGAGGTGACCTGTTCTGCAGACGTTGGCAGTGGGGTAAAATCTTCTGTGCAGGAGCAAAACTCATGTGTCCAGATTCCCACACCTCTGTTCAGCTCACAGCAGATCATTAGCTCTATGCTAAGAAGGAGAAAGGAAAAAAAAAAAGGCCTTTTTTTTCCTTGATGGTGAAGATTGCTTTCCCTTGGGTAATATCTTCAGTCCACGTATAAACACAGGAAGGATAAGACATCAGTCCGAACTTTGATCTAGACCTCCCAAGGGCCTTGACCATACATTTCCTATCTGACCTTAAGCAAGTCATTTAATCTCCACACACTAATTTCTTACAGTAAAATATTGCTCTAAGATGATTTTCCACTCCTCCTCCTCCTTGTTGTGTCTAATTTAGTTGGGGAGGGTGAAAAATATTCATCCTAGGCAAGCCAAAATATTTCACTGATTCCAGCTCCACTGCCAAATTATCATTTGCTCAAGAAGCTCTGAACCAACAGTCTGGAGGTTTTTTAGAATATTTTCAACACACATCTGTCATGGTTGATTTAATTTCAGTAGATGTCCCCTCTGTCAGAAGGACTGGCTGCCATCTACTCAGGACACTTCTAACCGTCTCCAGACCAAATGGATATTTTTGGAACTGGTTGAAATGTTTCCATGACATGACATATGGGTGAAAGTTTCCATTATTTCAAAGATATTGTTTAATTTTGAAATTTTCTTCCATTTTATTGTATAAATCATCGTCCGATAAAAGCATGAATTTAAAGAGAGAAAAATAAGAATAAAAAAGGTTCTGGGGTTTAATCTGGATTTTGTTGTTTTAACTTTTTACCTTGCTAGAATCAAATGTATTTGTATCCACCAAAATCTTTTCCTCTGCAGTTTTATGAAGTGCATAGCAAAGTAAAAGACTTGTCACTTGTCACCTGGCTCTGCTAAAGGCAATCCCGTTGTGTATACAGCGCAACGTGCGGAGGGTCTGAAGCCAGCAGCTGGCTGTTAATGTATGGTGACCACAGCCTCTCTGAAGAGAGGGCATGGATACCATTCTAACCATTTCTTTTTGCTGGGAGTACTGCAGAATTTGGGGAGGACAGATCTGAAACATTTTAGATGACAAACTGTTGCTCTTCTAATTAGAAAAAAAATCATTTTTCCTCAAGCCTATTTATTTTCATATATTAGAAAACCCAGCATCTATTTTCCTTAACAGATACTTACTGATGTAAATCACCACTCTGAAAACATTTTCTGTCATCAGTACGTAAGTTTTACTAGGTTTTGCTAGCTAGTAAATTTAAATTTCAAATATTTATTGTAGCATTAATTCAAATTTTGATGTCATTCAAAGCAGGGAGAAATATTTCCTTTTTTAGGCTGTTTTGTTTTAAAATAATATAAAAAAAATCCAAGAGTTTTTATTAAGCTATTAGTATTATTCTTCTTGCTGCTGCTATTAGCTTATTATTTATTCATTTATTTTCCATACAGATCACCTCTGAAATAAGGACTTAAGTTTTGTTTTTAACAGCGTGACAAAATGCGAACAGCATCTTATGGAAAATATCTTAACAACTCAACCAAAACTCATATGTCAGTATTTTAGAAGTGCAGAGCCGCCCCAAATTGTATGCAATAATATTTGTACTTCTTGTCCAGGCAGGTGGTAAGCAATATATCTTTTGGGATATGCATGCCTTCAGCTATCATCACATAGTGCATTAGTTGCCTTAAATCACGTATAATTTGGCAGAAGCTATTGATATGTGTCAGCAAGCAATTCATTCTGTTTCAGTGTTGCCTGATTAGGAAAGATGCTTTCCTAGAGCTAAAAAACTGCTTTTTGAGGGGTGGAGGTTACTGACCCCTCAGACCTGAGAGCGACGTCTGGAAAATTTAGTAGACAAATTGTTATTCCTAATTGCTTCTTTTAAGAGCATTTCCCTTGCACAGTAGTGTCCAGGCCAGTTGAAATTTCTCTTAGATCCCAAGTTAATCCAGTTTGAAATGGTTAGCATGAAGGAGATGTTACAGTAATCAGTGCTGACCGTGAACCCGTTGGCAAGGGGAAGCTGTCACTGAAAGATGTGATCTCGTCAGGCCTGGCCATAAAAAAAAAAGAAAAATACTGAAGTGAAATATCAACGGAGTGCCTTGCAACCCAACTCCACAGGCACAGGAATACTGCAAGGTGGCCATTGCTGGGGTGCAGAAGGTATGACTCAGGGAACGGCAGCTGCAGAAATGGTGATGTTAACCTAACTCATTAGCGCGACGTGAGAAATAAGCATGAACAAATCCTGTATTTTTTATGACCTGTCTCATATGAAAAACCTTCTTGCTTGTAAATTGCGTAGAGTTCAATTTACTGATATGGGAATATGAAGAGCTACATAGATATCAGGAGAGATGCGCTTATGAATGTAAGGATGCTTCAGAAACCTTTGTCACACGGTCACCCCATGAACTGAATCCTGACCTAGTGAAAATTCAAGGCTATCCTGTTATTATAACTTCCTTCACTGCATTCATCACAGCCTGAAAGACCTGGCTCTGATGAAAATGCCAATCTGCTGAGGGCAGGCAAGACCCCATTTGTGCCGTTACGCGTTAGCAGTCTGAAGGTCCAGAGGAGAAGGTAGGAGACAAGGAATCAATAACCACCTGCATCAGAGAAAACAATGTTTTAAAAAATCATCTTGGAGTTAATGACAGAGAGGAGAGGGAACAATTCACTGATCTTTTCTGAAAGTTGACTTTGTTTTTTTTTTTTCACCACTCCTTAAAATTGACATGAAAGGTGTTAATTTTTCACTGAGACCTTTTTTTCTCAGTACTGTTATTTCCCCTGTGAAAAGTCATCTCTTGGTGTGCTACCAAGTCAAGGCAGGAAAGAAAAGGAGAACCCAGTGGACAAACTGGGCAATCCCTTCAGTGCCTGAAGATTACAGCCTCTTATGACTCTCAGTTAATAATGCCTGTCTTTCAGCTCAAGTGCTGGCAGTCCGTATTTCGGCTGCTGACATTCCTCCCACCTCTTCTTGGCCAACTGCAGACACTGGTGGAGGTACTCTCTGTGTTACAAGAAGGAAAATCAGATTAAGCCAACCTGGGATTTTCTGCCAGAGAGCTAAATTTTCATAGGGGAGAGGGAATACTCAGAGCTCCAGTTGCTCTCCATCAAGGCTCTCTGCAAACTCTGGCAGTCAACAGATTTGCCTTTCAAGCCATTCACTGAAGCTATAAAGGCGAGAAGAATTGGTTTTTTTCTCTTTCTCTTCAATAACAGCTGAGATTTGAGCCTGCCCTCTGTATCTGAGAGCAAAGACTCCAAGCACAGGTTCAGGTTACCTTAATCTGACCCTTTAATACGGAGAAAATTCTCCCCTTCTAGCTGAGCACAAGTTCCCAGCTGAACAGACCTCTCCCGCCTGTACATCTGCACGGAGGGAAATGACAAAATGTTCCAATTTTTCTAAAATGTCAACTTAAGAAAACACACGCGTGCAAGCCCAAATAGAAAACAGATGCACTGTGGCAGCCTGGGAGATATAAATTTAAGGCTTGGAGCTGTCTTCACATCCCTCACTACCACTTTTATGGTCCTGCTTTCACTGGAGCACACCTGAGGCCTGCTGGCAAGACACTTCTTTTGAGTGCAGGTGACTCCGCAGCTGAAAACAAGCCCTGAAAAAGCCTACTATGTCTGAGGGAAAAAAAGGTAAACACAAAAAGAGACACTCCCTGGCATTGAATCAGATCCTACTAACTTTATTCCACTTCAGCTCATGTTCACCCACGGAAGGTCTGACCCGTTATCTTTAGAAGCAAGAGCATATAGAAAACTTATCTCCTGCAGTTTCTGGTTGCACTGCTGTTCAATCTTCCCACTCCGCAACAGGAAGAACAGATTAGGCATGGACAACTCCAAGTGTCTTACTAACAGAGACTCACCCATTATCCTTGCTGTTGTTTATTAAAGTCTGTTCTTATCCGTCCTCACTTTATTTTTTTTCCATTTCTTTCCTTTCCCGTTACACATTTCCTCATGGATCAAAGGCAAAACTCAGTGGTGGAACTTGAGTACAGGTCAACGTATCTGGTGCATTCATTCATAAGAATTCACCATTTAGTAACATTTTTCAATAATTATTGCCTTGAATCAAAATTGAAGACTGATATAAGACCTGCCCTGTCCCCATAATTTTTTGAGTCACGGAATTGTTTTGTTTCATTTCTACTGATGGATTTTATAAAAATAAGCAGCAACATTAAAAAAAACCAAAAACATCAAAAGAAAGGAAAATGAGAAAAGAAATTAAACATAAATAGGATTTGAGATACCTAAACAGAGGTAGGGTGCTGAAATACGCCCTGGAGACAGATCCCGTGTGCCCGGAAACCCTACATGTCTAAGCGCCATGTCTCTCAGTCCCCAGCCTTCCGGAACACACATCATGTATTAAACCAGCAAAGCTCCAAGACTTGGTTACCAATAATCCTCTCAATAATCCCACAAAGAGCCAGAAAGCCTGTGAGTGATAATGCTGGAGCCTCTGGCAGGCTGCTCTGCAGTTTTTGAATCTGAGTGTGGTGTCCACTGAACGTAATATGAGAATAAGCTTTTGTTCATCTTCCACCACTGCCTTTGGAAACTCATCATCAAAGAGGAACGTCGAGATGAGGAGCCTATCAGGATTCAGAAAGGGACTGGAAAGGTTGCCTTGGCAGCAAAGTCATCCTGAGCTCTGATAAACAGGGCTCATAAATGCTACAAAAATTTAAAAAATAAATCAGTACAAACTATAAATACGTTGGATCAGTCAGTCTTTCCATGCACTCTGTTTGTGATGCATGAAGGAAAAGTGTAGGTTAAAATATTGCTTTTTCTCTCCTTTCAGCTCCAAGTTTCCTAATATATCCTTTACCATAATGCCTTGGATATTAAGTGCAAACTGAAATGATGAATTTTTATTACTTCTATCTTCCTTCCCTTTATTTTTGTTTTCCTCTTTTCCTATTATTTTTTCTCTCTACAGCTCCCAATCCCGTCCTGACTCCCCTTTTGCCTACCTCTCATTTATCTGATAAAACACTTATTGGGATTTCCAGGGGTATTTTTCACTGCCTTCTAGTAACTGAAACTCTCATTACATGTTCAGGGCCATTCCCCTCTCGCGTGCATGGCACATTGCCATGCATTTCGGGAAACCGGCTACCGAGCTCACATGTACTCCATGATAACGCGCTGGAAAGGCCAGAGCAGTGAAAGCTGGAGATCTGTACAGCTTGTGCTATGTGTCAGCTGCCCAGATAGCACGTGAAAAACAAATGACGGCTCACCGACAGGGCTCTGGCTCCATCCGAGCTGTGAGTAATGGTGCCTCATTAATTCTCCTAATTCAAATATTTAATTATTCATAATACACAGATAGTGCTTTCCTCCACAGTTTTTCCTTATCCGCCTCTTCCAATCCACTTAGGATTCCCACCAGCTGCTGGAGCAGCAAAGCTGAGACAATGCTATAGTCTCACCTTGCACCTCTCCATTCCTCATCATCTCCGTCCCATCTCATGCATGAGTCTCACATTTATGTTGAAAATTATGTGTTCCCCATTCAAAGTCTGCAGTTACAGAAGATACAAAATTTCCCAAATAAATAGCTCCTCAGCATCTTTCTTTAAATAAAGCAGATAAAACTATCCCACGGGAGGTATCAGTATCTACCAGAAGTCACTACATCTGAAACAACTGAATAGAGGAGGCAAATCCAGATTTTTGCTCTGAAATGTCAGCTAATTTCAGTTTGGTTTTTTTTATAACAAGAAATGAAGAGGTAAACACTATCCTTAAAATGGACTATTCAGAGTGAAAGGAATAATTTGTGGATAAATGATAGGAGTTAGCAGCGAAGTGTCAAAAGGATGAAATCTGTGACCTGTACTGTTCAGTATATTATTAAATAATCTGTAGAAGGAGGTAAGAAGTAAGGCAATGGACTTTTCCAGTGATAGAAGAAACTCTTCAAGGTAGGAAACACTAAAAGACATACAAATAATAATAATAAAAAAGAAACAAAAAATCTAAAAGAAACAAAACCCTAAACCACTTATTTTAAAAATCCATAGAGGTTGATGGATTTTTGTAGCTTTTACTATTCAGGAAACTGGTCTTTGTGGAGAAATCTACAACCAAAATTTGCTCACAGGCCAGTGACTGTCAAAAAAAGGCAATGAGGTTGTTGGGAATAGTTAGGAAAAGACTAGATAACAAAACAGAACAACCTAGGTATGCTCCTGTAAGGACGGATATAGTGTCTCTGTGTTTTGAATACTTGAATACATCTCTTTGCCCACTCTCAGAAATGTATAATGGATGTAAAATGTTATGGGTGTGGAATAGTTTCCATAGGAGAAGAGAATAAACTGAATTGTTGGCTTCTGCCTGGAAAACAGGTGTGTGAGAAGCATATTGCAGAGATCACAGAATCACAGTATTGTAGAAAAGGTGACTGTGGAATTAGTCATTATTCTCATAGTAGAAGTGCTGTGGCACACCTAATCAAGAAGAAGATCTTAAACAAACAAAAGGATATATTGCTGCAACACACTTCAGCATCCAAAAATATCTGTGGATCCAAAATTCTATCAGATATATTTATGGAAGCAAAACTCATCAAGAACCTTTGGATGCAAAGATACAGATACAAACGGTGATTCTCGTCACTCCTTCGGCAAAAAATTCACAGAAGATCCGTGTGCACGTGTGCGTGTGCATCCATGTGTGTAAGGAAAGGGTGTCCTGGGGGAAGTATCGATCCATGTGTGCCCAGTTCTTTATAGTCTTTCCTAAACCATTTGCTGCATGTCACTGATGGGAACAGGACAACAGACTACAAGAATTTGGTCGGACTCAGAATGGCCACTCTTATTTTTCATGATATAAGCTGGATGCATTTTTCTAGATTTTTAGCATACACTTTATTTTAGTTTTAGCTTTCTATCTTCATTTATCATGAGTATTCATGTTCAATAGCTCATATTTTTCCATGCCAGAGGTAAATAAGCTTCTACCCATGCATGCTTACATAAAAGTAACTGAGGCATGACAGGAACCATCGCGATGATCTTTCACCTGGTCTTTATATCTGCAGAAGACCCAGTGACCTGCAACCAAGTTCCTCTCTCCATTGTCCTTCTGGACAGTGTGACCTTATCAGGACTCAGGGCACACCATTCATCTGGAGTTTCAATGGGACGTAGTGCCTCTATATCTCCCATAATATATATCACGACTCCCACATTCAGCAACCTTCTGCCAGCGGTAATCAGCTCAGAGTCATGGCAGAACATTATCTCAGGTTCTGTTTGGGACCCATTTAAACATCCATAATGGGACAAACCAGCGCTTTTTTATAAAGAGAAAGAAACCCCATATTCCCCGTGTCTCTTGATACGTCTCAAGCTATTTATGCACTATTTGGCTTCAGCATGGAAAAATAAAGGTTGATTTTATAGAGGGCTTTTGTGGCCTTATAAAATGAAATAAGAATGTTATAGAATTCATTGCATCTGGACTGCTGGATATATTATGGTTGCCATCTGTTCTTTTAACACTGTTGATTATTTTTGTGGGCCTGGCAGATTTCTATACAAAAGAAACTGGAGAGTATAGTGTTCTTATTGCTATCTTAGTTTAAAAATGGATAAACTAGACACATTTTTGATTACTTCATCTCTGATGCACAGCATACTCCCAGGCTTCTACTGAAGTCTTGCAGCTCAGGTTAGTGAGAGGAAAAAGCAGATAATAAAATGAACAGAAGAAAGGATGTTCAGCAACATCTAGATTAGCTCTCAGGATGAATGTTGCATTCCACCTGCCTCTATTAACTGTGTAGCATGTACTTTAGGTATTTTTATTAGCTGACCTTTCTGTCAGTAGACAGGGAGGACTTTACCAGGACTGCAAGAAGAAAACTGCCTTAAGGCAGGAGAGCTTCTAAGAGGTAGAGTATCCCTCTATTCTGCTTGGAAATAGCACCAAACTGCTCCTCACCCAAGCTTTAAGAACAAATAAAGAGAACAATGAAACATAATGTAGAGGTGGAGCTCCTCAGAGCTGGTGGTGGAGTATCATCGTGGAGGTTACATCTATTCCTCCTACCTTCCTGCCTCCCTTCTCCCTCAAACTAGAGCTCTTCTTTAAAAAAACTATCTGAATGTCTGAAAACCTTCCCTTCCCGCTCTGAGTAGATATTGTTTCTTGTTGGTTGTCTCTCTCGACTCACGGATAATCATTCCCCTTATGCTTTCCTTCCTGCCCCAGCCTGCTTCCTTAGACAATTTTTCTTAGTTTCTGGGTCTGACTTGGCCATTGCACTCTCTTCTTGGAAGATGATTTCCTTTTTGTCTACTTCAGGGTACAGTCTTTTGTTCTGCAGCTCATCCAAAGCAGAAGCAGAGGAAAAGGAACGTTGGAAGGTGAAAGTTGCTTTCACTTCATATTTTCACTATTTCCTTCTACAAAAAAGAGTCTCATCCTCAATTCTTCTGCAACAGGATGCTTCTGTATACTCAGCATAAAGCCTCTGGTATTATTACAGCCACAGCTCAGCTAGCAGAACTAGGACTGACCTACGGATGCCTGTTGCTAAAAATGTCATCTAAGGGGTCTTAATAAGTTCTGGAACATGCATAACTGGGAATACTCTCAGAACCAGTATACGGACCACTTAAGACTCCCCTAATTCAGGTGCAAATTATTCTTAGGAGCATTAGTGGATGCAAATTCTTCTTGGGAGCATTAGTGGAGTACAACGAAACAAAATTTTCTTTGCTCCTAACGACCTAAGCAGAAGTTTTTGTCCTGAAGTATGAACAAACCAAACTTATTATACTACTACATCTTAGTTTTTTTCCTGGGCCATTGATGGAAATCACTTATCTTCCAAACATTGCACAGGGGAGAATTTTGGCTCTATTGTTGCAGTTGTCTTGGGATTCCTGTTTATGATCTGCATGTTTACCTTACCCATGATTAATTTCATTATCCTTCTGGACTATTTGTGCTCCAGTACTTGAGCTGATTCTCTCCTATATGTTCTTGCCTTTTTTTGTTTTCTTCTTCTGCTCAGCTCTCTGTTTGTTCTGTTGATCATGCAGTGGAGAGGCCCTTTATGTCAACAAAGCATTATATCCCTGCCTACAATTCTTGTATTTTACAAGAGTTACGAAGAAAGAAGTGAGGACTACAGAAAACAATTTATTCACTTAGGACTTAATCTGTTCAGTCTATGAAAGGAGATTGACAGCTGACTTGATTATAACACCTCATAGGTGTACCTTTGCAGGCACACAGTATTGGCTAACGATGCGTTCTACAGTCTAGATGGAAAAAAGACAAAATGAAAACCATTTGTAGAAGCTGAAGCCAGACAAGTTCAAACGGGAAACAAACTACATATTTTCAAGGGAAGCTTGCCAAGAGAAAACCCCTGAAAGAGGGGGGAAATTTCCCAGCATTTGTCATGTGATTCAAATTGCAGATTAAGGCACATTGAGATGTCTGTCTGTATGTGAGTTGTATCTATATGTGGGTCTAAATTCCCACTACAGTCAATGTAGATTTTTGGCAAGATTCAGCTGCATAGATATCTAATGTCATTTTAGGTGCTGTGAGGTATTCTACCTGCTGTCCAGATGCCTGCTTGAAAAAGGTATTCATAACCTGAACCTCCTGTGTCAGAGCGGCCAGCTTTTGTGGGTGTCTGTGACACTCAGGGGTTTCTCATATGGCATTAGACCATTAGACATTAATTGGAGTAAAAAAGTCATTGTTCTGGCCAAATCGTTCTCGTTTAGGTGAGAGGAGATGCTTTCTAAACTCCACTGATTATATTGATTAGGGACTTGACTCAGTTGCACCTTGTCCCATCTGAGATGCTCTAAGATAACCCTCCTGGCTACCAGCTGCATCTTCATTAGGGCATGGGTCTCTTGTGAATCACGCATTAGAGGCAAGTCTGTGCAAATGCCTTGGCTATGCTAGGTTACCTCAAATGGGATAAAGCATCTGTGTTTAGGCAATAAATTACATCTGTAGGCAATGCAGGCGATTGAGCCTAGAGAGCTATTCACCTAACCTACATGTGACCCACTCCTTTCTGGAGCAGCATCTGGAAACCAGGCAAGATACCCCACAGTGACTAAAATAAAACTAGACACCTCTATTTATTTTCCTACAGTTACAGGAAGTTGTGGGATGGGAACAGTGGCTTTTAACTAAGGGAACTCTGAAAAAGCTCACCTGATTGAAATACATGCAGGCTACTCATTAAGGTTTTGCAGGAAAGGACCCAAGAAAAGAATTATTCAAGTACCAAAAAATTCCAAGTGAGAGAGTAAATTCCTGGGATGTGAGGAAGCTGTAACAGTTTACACCTGTAGGTGGTCTTAATTTCAAGTCCCAAAGGTGGCATTAGATCACTCTGTCTCTCTCAGGTCATCAGGTTTCACCCGGTCACCCTGTAACAAGCCCAAAGAGTTCTGTTGGACTGAAGGATTTCAGTCCTCAGCAAACAAAGCCACATTTCAAGGCAGGGACAGGAAAGTTCAGTCTGCTACAGGGAACTGGGAGGTGAGTTATGCACAGTTATGCCAGCAGGTAAAATATGGCTCATATACCAAAGAAAGCTGAAATCAGTCTGACAAAGAGGAAAATAATTTCCAGACCAAGGTAAATAGTGTGGTTGTGAGCATCGCGGCATACAACAGCAAAGCTATATCTGCTTCTAGCCCTGTGAAGTTTGATGCTTCATCAAAAGAAAGAAAAGGAGTCCTAAATACCTTCACAATGCTTCTGCACCCTTGGTTTCAGAAGGCTATGACATTTTACAACCACACATTGCAGAACATTTTCTCTGGCTTCTAGAGAAAAAAAGCCATTACCGATTAATAAAGAAAAAAGGGTCAAAATATAACTTCATCCTGATGAGATTTGCCAGTGACTACCTATCAAAATGGCATGAATTATGTGAGTTTCATTTATAACTGTTCTCAGTCCAACATTCAAGACTTCTGTTTCCAGTTGCTTAGCAAGAAAACCAACAAAACCCAATCACAATGATGTGAAAAAAAAAAAAAAGAACTTTGAAATTTGACCTTATCCGTATTCTTTTGCTATCTACTATACCTTTTCCTTCTTTGTTAATAATGGAAAACTGTAGAAGTTACTTTTAATCTGGTGCAAATAATGTTACTGTGGACTCTTTGCAGTTAACAGTAAGACAAATTGTTCTAGACAACAATTCACATAAAGACCTGCACTAAAGCTTAGTGCGTTAGTCCCACTAAGCCACTGTCAGGAAGAGCAAATCTCTCCTACCGCAGAAGCCTACAGATAGTAGCTCCAAACAATAGTAGAGCGTAGCTCTCCCTATCTTTTGTAAGCAGATGGGAGAAATCTGTGTTCTGATCTGAAAGCAATGTTGCTGAGGTTTCCGTGATGCTGTGCTATAAGTTAATAACCCCTGGTAGGAAGGACTTGGCTTTATGTCAATCCTGTGCTACTTAGTTGAGACCTGGCCCCTTTTCCAGAAAGTGTGAAGTTCAGGTAGAAAAAGCGCATGACTTCCCGCAAAAGACTATGGCATAATGCCCAAAACTCATGTTCTTCCCAAAGGGTGAGGAGGAAAGAGGTGGACTTCATCTCACCTAACTTTAACCATCTCAGAGTTAGGCATCTGCTCTGAGCAAATCATCAAGTCTCCTTCTAGAATCAGTGGACAGTGAGGGATACTTCCAGGTTATGAGTCATCCTGTCCTGGCAGAGGTGTCCAAAATAGCTGGAATGAGATGCGCCTCTCTCACTTCACTGACTATTAAGGAAACCTAGATGACTGCTTTGGACCACAAGCATACATTTCTGGTGGTTAAAGTTACACAGGATAAATCCAGTTCTCACTTCAAAGCTTTCAATAAATTTGTCTTTCTTTTCATCACATTAGAGAGCCAATTAGGAACTTATCCACAAAATTTGGCTTAGGAAACATATAACTGTTATTTAAATACATCTCCTGACAAGAAACAAACAAGCAAGAAATGAAATAGAGAATCTCTGTAGCTCTGAAGATGTGAGTTGCAGCGTGAATTGTATTACATTGTCATGTTATATATTTGTTAAGTCACAGTTCAGTTTGGTGCTTTGGATTACCTACTATATTTCAGAGGTATTATACTGCAAACACATACTCATGCAGAAAGGCTGTTTATATTTTGTATGTCAAATGGTTTGATTATTGAGTTCTTATCACCCTTCTCCACCTGGAACTGAAGGAATGAAATGTCTAGATGATGGTAGCAAATTTCCCCTTCAAAAATTTTTGTTCTTTTAAGAGAAAAAAAATCCAACTCTTTTCCAGAAAGAAAAGTGCGTGAGATCTTCATGATTTCTGAGAATACTGCATCTATTCTGTGTTCTTTACTTTGGCATAGGACATTTCTTCCCAAATAATGAAAAGTTTTAATCTGTCTCTTGTATTCGGCACCCCCACTATGACAGGAGCAGGTGCCGTCCCTTATTTAGCTTCAAGGATTCTGCATATTCATTGCCTCCTAGTTCCTATGGATGTTGCCACGACAAAGTCATTGCTGGTGAGGGACAGGCCAAGACTCTGTTCCACATTACTCAGCTGTAACCTGAGATAGAAATTAACTTGCAGTTTAAAATAACTAAGTTTGGCTTGTAGGGAGAAGATTCACTTGTCTAAATGTAGGGTTTTAGTGGCAGTTGACACATCCTGACATATTCCATTCGATGCTCCTGAATGTTCAAGATATCTTGTAGGTCCTGCATCCAATCTGTAAGCCCCATGTGGACCTCTTAGAAACCCATGTGTCTCAAATGTTGTAAGATACACATGGTTAGGTAACTAAATTGCATCTCAGCAGCTCATGTGAGCAAGGAGTCTCAGGTTGCATCATATTCACTGTAGATCTAGTCTGAGTTGAAAGAACATTTTAGCTCATTAAATGTAGGTGTTTAATTTTTCGTGAACTGAATCATTCTAAGTGACTATCTGAGATTTATGCCCATTCTTGTCCTTGTTTGGGGAGGTAAGTACCTGTATTTTAGGTCTTGTACCCTGGAGTCAGGTACCTAAATTGTATGGTTTGACTATCACCTTTATATTATCTGGGTACACAGAAGAGGACAATCCAGGTACTCCTTCTGACCTACCCTTTGGTTTCCAACCGCGCTGCCTCCATATTCATCAGTCTTTATGTCCTTTCTCCAAAGTCTGAGCACGTCTCGCATTTTTCTAGACATAAGTGTTTCTTCCTGTGTCATGTGGGCCATGGTACCTTTCTCAGGATCCTCTAGGAATGCTGCTTAAGATATTCTTTTAAGACTTGGAATACTATTAGTTCGCTGTGCTGACCCCATCTCTCTTCATAAAGCATCTTATTACTTTGAGTTTGGGATGTTCACTACTACGTCTAAAGAATATTATAGAGTAATCTGGCCAGTTACCAGTGAATAGTATGAATTTTGACCACTGAGGACTTTTCTCTATTCTATGACTATGACTAAGGGGACTATTCTTGAAGATGCAGAGAATTCCTTCTAGTGCCGTTTCCTGATCTATTTAAAACTATTCAGTGTCACAGGGAAGTCTAATGGGAAAACCAAGAGCAAAACAGAGTCCATATCTCATTCTTCTGCTGCCGGTGTCCAAGTATCATACTACACTGCCCTTCCAGTAAGATCATAGACCTGCATAAGACCTCTTCATCATGGAAACCAGTCCTCCTGCTAGTATGCGTGCTTAGTCTGCTATAGCAGCCCTCCGTGACACAACTGTTACATAATTAAGTTAATCAACCCTTTCTTCATCTTTGGACTTCTTCCAAGAGTGACAGCCATAGTGAATCAAAAGTGGCCCAGAGATGAGGTTGTAGATTAAGGGCTAAATGAAAACATTGCACTATATTTAATGAATATATTATGAAGAAGCTAGACCAGACATGAAATCATACAGCTTAAAGAAGGAAAAAACTTCTGTGTATTACCCACAACCCACTGCAAAATATATTTGCGTAGTTTCTCCTATATGCAATTTCTACTTCCACCCACTAGATGGAAGCAAACATTAATTTATGTGATCATGCCAGCTGTACACGGTATATTTAATGTCTGAATGCCAACGTGTGTGGTCTTGTGGGTTTGACTTACCTTTTTAGTACTGTTTAATGAGGGAAATGCATAACTTTGAGCAAATCAATTCTCGGACATCATAAAAGGTGCAGATTGGCTAAGGACCAAGGGACCACTTCAGTACAAAATGGGAAGGAGTGGAAACCTGCAGTACCTTTTCCTATAGACTAAATCAAATGTACATGTTTGTTCATGGGGTGTTTTATTTTTAAGTCTTGACTAAGCATCTAATATTTTTTGAATCTGCAGTGAAAATATTTGGAATCTGGATCTCTTGATGTTCACTCACTAACACCCTGCCTCCACTTTCTGACCAGTAGGACCAGGAATAAAATCATGTGTCATGGAAGGCTGTGCCATCAAAGAGAATAAATTTCTAGAGTTTTATTTGGTATATATGTGTCAGCTTTCCAAGAACTGTCCATTAAGTAAGTGAACTACATTTTCTGTCGCAGCAGTGAGAAATATGAATCTTGCTAGTCACTGTTTGCTGGAAATGGTCAATAAATGAAAGTGTCAACATAGTTGCTCCTGAGTCACTACAGCTTTCAAGAAATTCAAGCAGAGCTCCCTTGTGGGGCATGTATCATGTGGTAGATAACGAGGTCATGCTTGCATAAGGGCTTCTTCATAATCCAAATGCCCAATGTGGGGAGGGAGTTGATGGGCAGAGGCAGCTGAAACCCTAACTGAGATATTTTCCTGGAATCCAGCTTCTCAGCCAACCCAGCCCCATCCTTTAGTGAAGGGGATGCCTAGTGAATCTTTAGTGTTTGTCACTGTGATCAACTTTTTTAGGTCTCTCTCCCTCACCTCTTAGGAGTACATAACATGTTATGACTCTCCTGGCCTCACACTTTCCAGGTGCCTTAGAAAGCACTGGTATATCCCCGTGGAAGGTGTCTATTTCTCCTCCTGTTTGCCTAGGATGACGAAGTTTAGACGTAGGCATTTAAGTATGTAAAATTAGGGGATATATGTGCCACAGCTGTTCACTGCCTGACCGCCAATGTGTAGGAAGCAAATTAAATTTTGCTATTTCACTTTGTTTTTAATACTTCAGTAATAAAGCAGGAGATTGCAAGTACCTATCCATTTCAGTGATGTTCTAATGACTCATCAGCACCAGATTAAATATTTTAACTTACATACAGAGAAGTGGAAATAAGAGATCCTCTTTAGTCCTATTTCACATTTGCTCTTTGGGTTTATTGTATTTGCTGGTTAGTTTGACAGAGGTGCAATTCAGTTGCCTTAAATCACCGACAAATTAGTGATTTCAGAATCAGATACAAAGTCCTGTGCTGTAACAACAAAAAGAACATGGATGACAAAGACTGTGCAAGTAGGAAAGGAAGGAAGGAAGGATGGAAGGACAGAAGGACGGAAGGAAGGAAAGCTGGTTCTCTGATAGTACTTTCCATCTCATAGTATTGGAGATAAGACAGACCTTTATGAAGGCAATCATCATTTCATGATCCTTGTTTTACAGGTGGGGAAAATGAAGCACAGTTGATGTGCCTGCTCAGGGGGCACCTAGCATCTAGAAGGCTGGAAGTAGAGCAGGGAATAAAACTTAAAGTTGTTTGAGCTCCTTTCAAGTACTTTACAAACTAAAAACCATAGTCTTGGTGGGTTGATTACAGACTACTTTGTGCTCTTTGCGCAGAAGGAATAAACTCATGGTTTGTCCCTGCTCATGCTATGTTTCACTGAAAAAGAATATGACTAAGCTACATGATTTTTTTGGAAACAATTCCTCATCAATGCAAAATTTTGGAAGAAGAAAAAGAAGCAAGCTGCATTCACCAGCACGAAAAAGAAAATGTCTACCAGAAAACTTAAAAATCTAGGATCTCAGCACAGTATCAGGGAGATAAAATCAGTCCCATGCCTTAACATTTAACTGCTGAAGTGAACTCACTTGCCTTCTAATAATGAAATTTTGCCTAGCTATCTAGCTAGGTTTCATTAGCTAGAAAGGGAAATAATTTTTTTCGTCCCTGCCTACTTGAACTCGCAAAACAAATAAAGACCTGTAACAATGCATTATTGAAAATACATGGCACATGGAGTAAAAGGAGAACTTGGCAAGAGTAATAATCCATCCAAGACTGCTCTGGGATTAAAAAAAATATTGCAAAGGACAAAACTGTTTGCAGTGCAACAAAGCAGGTCTGTTTGTTGCAAGATGGTTTTATGAGTAGACAGAGCAGTGTTCTAGAGTCTATGATGGCATCTGCATGGTAATTTGGTGAGTTTAGACTCTTTTCTGCCTAATTTCCTCCTCTTCCTCCTCACTCCTTTGCAATTCCTAAGACTACCTCTTTTCTGTTTATTAGAAGGGTAATTATCACAATTTATTGCTGCATGGGACTCCTGAATATTACATGACTTCCCCCTCCCTGCCTTCCTCTCCCCGCAGAGGCATGGACTGATGTATTGGACCGAACGACCTCAGGATATTACTGGGCAATGCATTGCTCTGTGGTGCATCTTTGCATGTGTTTCTAATGTTTATGATTCAGTTGCAATTTTTCATGAGTTCAGCAAGTGTTCAGTGCTTGAATCCATACGACAGTGGGAAATTAATTTTTGTTCTATTAAAAAAGAAAGTTCTTAGACCTCATGATCTAGAGTAAAGACTGCTGAGGTGATATCAGTGCATCGAGGAGCAGATCTAACAGAGAAATGAGAAGAAAGCTCCTGCTAGATCGTAACGATTCAACATTCACAGCATTCAACATGTTATATCAACTGATGATCAGGTGACATGAGAGCAGCTCTCCAGCCCCATAGTTCTCCCCTCTCATTCACGTCAGCCACGAACATGTCCTGAAAGCACAGGGAGCTGGAAGGTGTATTATTGTCACCTTAAATGCATTTACTTTACAGTTTCCTGATATTTAAAAACTAAAATTGCTAAAGTCTTCTTGTCAGTGACACTGACTTCCAGCCATGCCATCATTAAAAAAAAACAAAAAAAAAGAAAAAAAACCCCCACATTTCTTCAGTGCAGGTGCCCTTTACTTTAATGAGAAGAGCAACGCAAAAGGCACCTATCGTAAACCAAAGAAACAAGACCACTTCATTTTAATTAAAACTGCACAAACCCCAGAGCAGCTTTGCCCAGGGCATGTAAGTGACAGCAGAGAGTGGTCATTAGTCCTAACGAAAGAGCTGCCAGGAAGCACACAGACCCCTAAATGAGAGAGCTTTAGCTTGTCACGGTGAAAACACATTTATTACAGCTAACGAATCTTGGCCAGGGTCTATAAAACAGTGGTATCTGACTGAAGAAGCCCCAACCTCCTTCTGCAGCAGTAACCTTGTCATGTGCACTGACAGAGGCCAGAGCAGTTCTGCAGGACTCTCAGGAGGTTACGGGGTCTCTGGGCTGCTCCTTTAATTAGCCCTCAGATAGCTCAGGAGAATTTCCTGCTGCAGTTCACGGTGGGACAGGGCAAAGGCCTCTGAAACAGCCCTGCAAAGACGAGGAGATGTTTATGCAAAAAGCTGACCCCCATAATCACTGTGTTGACTTCAGTACGTGGGCTGGGAGTCCAAAAGGAACATAGCCATGCCCATGGCTATTTATAAGTGAGAGTGGGGGGTGGGAAAAGGGAGAGGAGGGAATAGGGGAAGCAATGCCGTGAGTGTAGAAATGGAGAGCATGCTATGAGGCTGGTAGAGATTTTTTTTTCTCTTGGTGCTTGCTTCAGGATGCACAGGAATGGCTGAACGTGCCTCGCGCAGGGTGATGCAGGACCCGCGTTTGTCCTGTCATCCCCTTCCAGCCTGCACCCTGCTCAGCTGCACCGCAAAATATCTGCGCATCCCTCAACGCTGTTGCCCTCTTGCTATTCCTGCCAAAGTGGAATAACCGCTTGTTGGGTTTTGCATCCAACCACCACACTTCAGAAGAGCCCTGCAGCAACTTTGGTTTATGCTGGAGGCTACAGAAACCCCAGAATGGTTGCAAGATCAAAGAAGGGCAAATTTAAGCTGAAAGGCTTTAATTTGTTTCTTTCTCCGCTGAAGCCACACTCACCCCTCACATAGGCTCAGAGGAGGCAAGAGTGGCCCTTTCACTGGGTTATCAATGCAAAGGTCTTGCGGTGCTCGGTGCTGCACAAAGAAATGACGTGGCGCCTGCCTTACTGTGACCAGACAGGCACAGCAAGCATGTGTAGACCCTTTTTACAGATCTTAACGTGAGAGCCACAGGAGATGGTCTATCAAAATCATGCCTAGAGTCTATCACAGATTTGTGAACATATTTTCTGGTAACTTGGCAAAGTAGAGTATTCACTGGACAATCATAAACTTTATTAACTCTGTGGATCATCTTAAGTGCTCTCCTGCCAAGTCAACAGGATTTAAAATCTAAAGAAGAGAGCTGATATTTGCTTTATGTACACATTTTCCAATGAGAAAGCCTTTACAGCTGTTAGATGAAGAATTTACACATTCCAAATGACTAAGAAAACTGACAAAGTCCCCTCTTGTGCGAAAAGATCAGCAAAATGAGTAAGATGGTACTTGTACCCTGCTTTGAGAGGTTGCAGAGGACAGCACCGGATGATTGATAAATTTGACCAGTTTGAGGGTGGGATGGGATGGGTTGAGTTCTCTGTGAAGCTGAAAGCACTCCTCATCCTCTGGGAAGTGGTAGCTCCCTACCACTTAAAGTGGTACATTAGTTTTTTACATTGCATCTGCACTGTTCTGGGAATATATCCCTTGTGGCAGCCCCTCAGAAACTTCCCAGAGTCTTCTAACTCAATCATTTGAAACGGACTAACCACAGCCTTCATGTGCGTTGGTCGCCATCTCCACTGACCTACTGAGATTATGGGTTCTCTTTCCCCAGAAGCTGAGAACGGGGAAAAAGATCATTGCCCTCTTGATAGATAGGATGCTGGGTTTAGACTGACCTTTCCTCTGACCCAGGACAGCTGTTCCTGCGTTCATTGGCAGAACCAGGGGTTTTAACAGCTGCTGTAGCAGCTACCAGTTTTAGCTCTGGAGGTTTCCAAGTGCGATTTCTGCGTCTTGGGATGACAAGGTAGTTATCACCCCAGCCTGTCTTGGGATACATTTAAGCCCAAGAGTACCCTTCAGACAGCATGTTAAAAGATAAATCAATGACTTCACAGGAATTCTCACCCCACCTAAAAATTTAATTGGATAATTCATGGTTTGATGATGACTCCTGTATGTAAATGGTGAACTGGAACTGGGGTTTCTTTTTGGCAGATCTTTACACAAGACACCCCAACTCTTGGGGTAATAAGATTATATTTTATTATCTGTGAAGGAAAATGCATTTTAAAAGTTGTCCTTAATAGTGTTTTATAATGTTTCATTCTTGGAAGGGAAGGATGAGAAAATAAAATATAGTATTTTCTTCAGTTCTCATTTAGTTGCCATTGCAGTGTGATGCCTCAGGCTTGCTCCAGTGACTTCACTTGTAGCCAGGGGACTTTGGAGAAGGTGTTTACAGACTCATTGTGGAAATCCATTGAAATTCCTCGTGGTTTCCAGCGGGCTATGGTCTCCCTTCCCACTTCTATTCTGCCGTCTACTCTCAGTGGAGCAAATTCTGCAGCCAACACAAAGCCATTATGCATATCACATTTACCCATTCATTGCCAGTATTCAGCCAGTGGTATTTATCATGAACAGCAGCATAGTCTAATAAGCAAGGCACATCTTGGGGTTTCAGGAGAGTTGTAGCCTTTTTCCAGCTCTGTCTAAAATAATTTGGGTAATATTAGGTCAACTACCTTTCTGCACATCCATCTACCTCCTCTAAAAGAGGAAGAGCAGTTAGTCACCTCCTTTGGAACACATTGTTTTTGGATTGAAGTTGCTAAATACTATTAGAACTAGAGTAACTCTACTTATTTCATGGAAACATAATCTTTTGACTTAGATTGTAGGTTATAGCTTGGAATTTAAATGATGAGAAGGATCATCTCTTGGTTCTACCATTTACTCCCTAACTTTGTCTACACTACCTGTTAAGAGCGGTCCTGAGGCAACTTCAAGATTTGTCCTCCTTCCATAATGAAGGCCCAAGCATGCCTGGAATGTGCTGTCAATATTACCTGGTCTCCTAGGGGAGCCAGCTATTCCCAGACAGGCTGTGAAGGGAGGCATTTGGACAGTTGATAGGTGAGATATGGGATGGGCCATGCTGAAAGCTGCTGTAGAGGCTGTTGTTTCACAGAAGTGTAAACACAGCCCCTTTTTGCCAGCAAATTGAGTATCTCAACATCCTGTGTGGCTGGACGGTCAAGTGTTGGGCAGGAAGGGGGAAGGAAATGGAGGTAGGTGACGAGCAAAGAAACTCTGAGTTCTACTGAAACTCAAGCAAATCCACAACTACGATCTTAGGTGAAAGACTCTTATGGTTTTTCATATGGTCTGAGCACTGGTATTGCCATTGAGGGGGAGCTGAATCGATGTGGTGGACTTTCAGAAAGTATTTTTTTACTTTCAGAAAGAAAGTTTTTACAGTGAGAACAATCATTCACTGGAACAGCCTTCCCAAGGAGGGTGTATAGTCCCCAACACTGGAGGATTTCAAGATGTGATTGGACAAGTTGCTAGGTAGCCTCATCTAGGCTCCCTTTCCCACAAAATGTTGGACCAGATGACCTCTTGAGGGTCACTGTATATAACCTGGGCTGTTTTATGAATCTATACTTCACTGACATATTGAAACAGCATTTAAGAATCAACATTAGGCAATGAAGATGAACGAGGTTTCTATCTCTCTCTCTCTCCCTCCCCACCTCAATGAATGCTGAGTCCTCTCCACATTCCTCTTGTTTTTACATTCAGACTATAGGCTCTCTGTGGAAGGGATTACATTTTTATGATGTGCAAAATGCTGTAAAGTAAGACCATCATTTTCTTGGTGATGCATGCAGACAGTGATGAAAACATTTAAGCATCAGTAGGCAAACCGATAGCTCCATTATACCGGACAAACCTTTCCACTGTTGGAGTGTACAGCCGTGTGTGTGATGTGTGCGTGTGTAGATGTGCAATGCGGGTGTCTGCATGTGCGTATGTTCCTTCTTGCTTTCTGCGTGCCTGGCCTAGCTCCGTTGACTTCATGCACATGACAAAGTCTGCAAATCTGGTCGCTAACATATTATTCCCGGCTTTCATGAGCAAGTGCGATCTGTGTGGTCCAACTATAGCATAAAAGAATACCTTGAGGGGATAGTAACAATGCTGCTGATGTCAGAATGCCCAATTGTTCTGCATGGGGATTTCTCAGGCCACATCCCTGTGATCCAAAGGTGAAAAATCAGGGTTAACACTTTGAGAGGACTGCTGTGATTTGGTAAAGCAAAATGTGGACTGTGACACATAAAAATGCTACTTCATTAGTTCTTTCATTTTAAAAGCTCAGATCCCATTTTCATGTCTTTGAGTTTATATCGACACACTATTGAATTTGGAATTCCCTAGACCCATTTTAAAGGCTTGCTTTGCCTCTATAAACCCACATCTGTTCTGGCTGGAAGTTCTCTGGTCTTGGCATGGGCTTCAATTACCAACTTGCCACCTATATAGTCAACATATAAAGCTTTGGGGTTGTTGCCGCTGGAGGGAGGATTTCATTTTTTTTGTCTGTTTGTTTTCATGGGGTATCCCAGCATTCTCTTAACTCTTTTCCTTTTCCTTCTTTGCCATCTCTCAAAAAAACATAGCCCTCCCAAATTATTTGACATGCCCCTAATCCCTTTTTGTATTGGCTGTACTGCTGTTGCCGTGTTAACAAAGCCAGAATTTCCTCTTCCAGACCTTCCAGTTTGTAACAGCAGCTATCATAATTTCCAACCAATTTCAAGCTTCAGTTGACAGCCAACTGCTGGTTTATGTGCTAGTAATGCATGTCAATCATAAGGAAGAAAATGCATTTGCTTGTGCAGAGAACCTCAGATGACTAAGAGACTAACCCTTCAGTATTTCATATGGACTAACAACTTCCAGTTGTTTTGTTTTCTTTTCTCTTGTAACAATTACAGTAGGTGCTGCTATGAGAAAGAGTGAAGTTCTCCATTTTTTTTTGGTGTGCTGGAACAATGAGCCAAGAGCAATGGGGTTTCACTAAAAACCAGTAACGACTCAGAGGGAGGAAGGAGGGAAATGCGATCAGTCTGATTTAGTGCACGTTTGTATGAGTGGGGTGATCTTCATAACAACCAATAAATAAGTCCATACTTCAAATGGTCAAGAAGCAGCATGGTGAGTGTGTATTTGCCTTCTGAATTCCTCCTGCTGTCACTCCAGGAACAAAATGCTTGCTGCCAGTGCATGAGAAGCATCACTTTCAGCAACGTACATCCCTGATCTTTCAAAAACTTAACTACATGGATGGTTTTACAAACATGTTATAGTATCTTAATTTTTGTGGAACTGTTTGTTCTTCACAGGCTTAAGTATTTCCTGTTTCATGGGCTAACGGCTGTTTCTTTGGTGGAATACATCAGTGATGAATTAGAAAATCTGCCATCATTTCTTAGTTCTGAAACTTATTTCCTGAGTAATTTCTCTGGGTCACCTACATCCTGACTGTAAAGTATATAGGCAGCTAATTCCCAGGGAAATAATTGATTACTAGGTGTCTAGAAACTTCTGAAAAAACAGTGTCTTATTTGGCTGTCCAAACAAATCAATAATGTTTGGTGAAATAGGGGCTTGAGCGGGCAAAAGCATTGTGCTGGTCCTCCACCAGCAGTTCATCTACAGCGCTGGCATTAGGATGACTGGTGACTGAACACTATTTTAAAGGCAACTTGAATTAAAACATCCTGCCTATAGCTTTGACTTGTTTGCTGATTTTGCAACAGATCATTCTAGGAAGGACCTGAATCCAGTTTATGTGTCTAGTGTCAACACTACAATATTGCTGCTGGTGTGGAGTTGGTAGCAGGTGGTACCTGCTTCCTTCAGTGAGCCCTAGAGCTTACTGAAGGTTTGTGATGGGCTTGAGTCTGGACATCTGGAGGATACGGGTATGAATGTGGAACAGGGTCCACAGGGTGTCCCCTCCAAAGGCAATCCCCCCCCTAGACACTAACGTAATGCCATTTAGTAAAAAGGAAAGTTTTCTTCAATCCATGAATCAGTGGTTTGGGGTTTTGTTTTCTTTTTTTTAACAGATGTAAAATTTTGTCAGCCACAATATCCCAACCTAGGGAGTTCGATGGCTTAACCGCATGCTGTGCGGAGCACTATTTCCATGCGTTTGTTTTGAAACACCCGTTCATTTTATTACATTATAGTTCTATTGGAAGAAACAATCATTACTTGCCCATTTTCTCCTTTTAACTTATGATTTTATATCCTTCGATCATATCCATCACCAAGCCTTTCTCTTCCTTGCTGACTTCTTAGTGTGTTCTTCATCCTTTGTAAAAAACTATTCTGTATGTTTAATCATCATACGACACTTTGTACATTTTCTGTTACTACCAGACCCCTTGCAGAAAGGGGAACCAGAATAGAAGTATAACCCAGGAACTCTCTGGTAAGACCATGTTCTCCCTTCTCCCCTGAGGAACCCAAAACCTCCTCTTCTAGTTTTGTTCTTTTCTCCCCATAACTCGCCTCAAGTGTCTTTATTAGGCAATATAAGCTTTTTACAAACCGTGCTGTGACACAGTCGTCTTAGTGAAGCAACGGGAAGTGCAGATATGGCCAGTGCCTTCAAGCTGGGTTCTTAAGTTCATTTACTCCAGAATCAGTTCAAAGTCACACCCCTGCTGCCAGTGGTGATATGAACTGCTCCCGATTGACATAGCTCAGTTCAGGACTTGGACCCTTTCACAACTGCTGCTAAGTCACATCGTAATATTTTAGTTTTTCATCTGCCAAGTGGATGAAGTCCAAGGTAGACTTGGTTCAATTGCTGTTTTCTTGTCCTTTTTAGGTATTCCAAGGTATAAAACACATGTTGGTTTTTTGTTTTGTTTTAGTATTGTCCTCGTCTACATCAAATGTAGCTGGTTGAAACTGAGTGGGTGCCAGTGCTTTCCATCAAATCCTTCACAGGCTGATTCACCAAAGCAAATTCCTTCTGCCAGATAGCATCATGCCTATCAGAGTGTCCTCAGGTTCCCATGTGCTGATTGAATGGACTATCCCAGAGTGCACTAATTTACATGGATTTCTCTTATGGTGCTTCTTATTTCATCCCTTCGTTGTGGGCTGAGGACTGGGAGCATACAGACATCTAGGCAGGAGAGGAGTCCTACAGTATCAGGTGTCTGGATTTCTAACAGTTCAAGCATGGATAATGGTAGATGGAGTTAAGGTCCCGGTTTGGACCATG
>NW_008825616.1:1045968-1055224 GCF_000699105.1 Pygoscelis adeliae
CGGGAGAAGGGCCCTACTTCAGAAGGTGGGCTGGGAGGTAGAAGGGGAGGGGAGCTGAGAGGTGTGGGGAGATGAGGTCTGGCCAGACAGGCAGTGAGTCCAGCAAGAGTTAACTACCCAGCCAGTCCCTGGTACGGCATTCGGTGCCTCGCTGCCCCTCCTCTCAGCTCACTGCCTTCCACACTGTACAAACTCCAGTCTGCATCTTCATTATCAGCCTTTGGTGATGACAGTTTGCACAGCAATGTTTTCCACTGCAGCGCTGTGTAGTTTGAGGTATATCAATGGTGCTGCTTCCCTTCACAAGGGCTCCTATCTTCCTGCTTTTTCTCAGAAGCTCTCCATTAGGGCAAGGACAAGGCCCAGGCAACAAGGCTCTCAGCCCGGTTTGGAAAACAAAACACACATGCACACAACATGAAAAACAGACCCACCCATTTTTACAAGCCTGTTGTTTTGCAGATATAGCCAAAAAAATCCAAAAAAGATGTGTATGCTGTAATTAGAAATGTAATCATCGTACTGTGTATGTATGTGTATATTTATATATAAAACAATCCAAAACTTAGCCAGAGATAAATGGGACATTATTACTTTTGCTTTTCTTTAAAGAAAGCTATGCTAACAGGAAAAAGTGTCTGCGATTGCCATTTCTCCCTGGAACTGGAGTGCTCGGAGAGATCCACTGGCTGGATATTGATGGCTACAGCTCAGACCCACCTTACTCCACCTGCCAAGAGCTGACTTCAGGCCTCTGTGCTTCCCTCGCCGTAGCAGCTGATGACCTCGCTGATACCTACTGTGAGTCAATACCCCTCCCTGCTCTGCATGAGGTGTGAGTGATGCCATGGGGCTGCAGGGGAACATACAACACGACTGTGAGCTTAAGCCTTAGCAACTGGAGTATTGTTTCTAACAGAGTAAATAAAAGCAAAATCAAAGGAAAAAAAAACCGAAACAAACCCACACTTGTGCCTTTCTGCTCTTTACAGTCCTAGGATTTTGAAGCATGAAGGCAGGAGCGATGTATGTGTTCCTGGAAAAAAAGGGTATTTTTTCCCACAGTTTTTACCCTCAAGAAACAGATGCATCTTACATCGGAGACATTCTCAGGGAGAAAAAAAACCCACAACCTATTTCAGAAGTGCTCATTGGCCTCCAGAAAACAGGGCTAGGGAGCTAACATGGTGTCTGATTTGCAGTTAGGGAACAGTGCTACATATTAGAGCTCACATCTGCCAAGACCTTTAGACATCTACCTCCTGTTATCACATTAAATATTTGCAAGGTTGTGGGCTTTATGTTATTTAAAGACGTACAATGAGTATGCGACAGAGGTAAGCTTTTTAGAGTCCTGGGAGGGGAAAAGCAACCATTGCTGTCCTTGGTGTAGTTGCAGGCCTCCTAGATTGCTGGTCATGGGTGCTCTTAGTAAGAAACATCCCAAATATGCTGCTGCCTTGGCCCTTACTTTGGGCTAAAGGTGTTCTTGGTAGGGGATACTGCGGCTATTTTCTGCTGATGAGATCTCTTCTAACTTGGATGGATTGGCTGCTGTCTTACATGCCCTTCCATAGAAGGCGGAATGTCATTGAACGCCTCAAAGGGCAGAATTCTCCATACCCTGTGAAAGGATGGGCAGGACCCACAGCAAGTGTAAATCAAGACAGAAGAACCCAAAGAGTCAGAGTCACTTCTGCTGTGTATGTCAGCATGGACAGAGCAAACCCAGCTTCTCATTGGGGATAAATCTTCACAACTCCATTACAATCAAGGAGGTAGATGATCATCTGAGGAAATACGTATAGCTGCGTTAGAGAGAATAGGGCAGTTTTCCTGGCAATGTAACTCAACTGCAGTAAGGGTCAGCTGTCCAGGTTCCCAGTTGTGGTAAATTGACACTGCTCAGCTGATGCTTGGAGATACCCTGTCACCCTAGATGTTGATTTGACTCTGTATCGTGGCTATTTTTGCACTCTTATTAACTGAAGAAAATAACAAAGTTTACTATTTAGATCCCTGTCATCACAAGACCCCAAAGTGATAAACCACAAACTCTTCCCCATCTGGCTCTAACACCATCCTTCCTTCTTGGTCGTGAGGCCATTGCCTTCTTGCTGATCTCCCACAGCTGTTTCTCCTGTGCCCTTGACCACTGAGGCTGGCTGCTGGAGTGCATGCCCAGACGTTTATTTACTCTTTGCTTCCTCCCGTGATCGCATCTGAGGCCCCTGTTCCCCTGCTCACTCCCACCACCACCCCCTGTGAAGCCCAGCCATCTGCTGTGTGTGTTGACAGACCTGCCTTCACGCATGGCATCAGTTCTTCAGGTTGACTAGCTTTCAGCTGGAAAAACTGGTGTCTCAATGAACCGGTGCTATTCCTTGGCATCTTCCCTCTGTGTGATACAAAGAAAACCTGTAGCATTAAACAAATACATTAAACACAATTGTTTTCATAGCCCAATCTCTCCCCATCCCCGTGGTTGACCATTGCTTCAGACAGCTACTTGGTGCTGTAAGCCCTTAGGCAAAAGTGTTGAATGTTTTCAGCGTTCACTACTGCAAATACTCAGAGCTCCAGAGAGCCAAGGTCTGCTGGCTAGATTTATGAGGTAAAGACAAGAAAATGTTTCAGCTAAAATGGCAGATTGACTATGTCTTCACTCCTAGCTGAAATGTAAGCGTCTGAGTGGCTTTAAGCACACCAAGCCTCTTGACCTGTGTGCTGGCTGTCAGCCCAGATATATCTCGGGCTCAGAGGCTGCATCTACAATATATAGGACTGCTTGTACAGCACTCCCAAGGGCCTTCTTAAGGTCACATTCCTTGATCCACCACACAGACTAACCCCTGCAGGGCCCTCCAAGAAGTCTGAAGATCACCCATACTTCTGTGCTGGACTGTTTATGTATATGTACAGAAAACAGACCTCAGGAGTGCCATCACATGTAATCTGGAGGACAGTCAACCCGGAGTGACTCTGTCCAGTCAGTGTCCTGAATCTGCCAACACAAATGTCCTCCTAAACCCTCCCTGAGCTGTCCTTCAGACCACGGGCTGAGCCTGAATCTTTCCACACATGTCTTTGTATGGACCAGTGGGTGGAAGGGACTCATGACCCATGGAGGTGAAGATGGGAAGACGATATCTCTGGATCAAGAAAATGTTCAGCACATTCACATAGCTACAAGCCTTCTTGCGTTCCTATTCCTAAGGGGAGATTGCTGAGAAGATGATGCCAGGCTTCTTACTAAGGCACACAGCAGACGAATTGGAGACAATGGTTATAAATCGAAACAGAGAAGGTTATGGATTAGCATAAGGGGAAAAAAAAGCCAACCACAGTATAAGGATAATTAAGGACTGAAATAAGTTGCCTATAGGGGTGTTGAAATCTCCATCCTCAGAGGTTTTGAAGACCTGACCGGACAAAGCCCTGAACAACTGGCTTTGAGTTTGGTGTTGACCCTGCTCTGAGCAGGAGTTTGGACTAGACACCTCCTCAAGGTGGTCTCCAACACAGATGAGTCTACGACCTGAGACACTTCACCAGCCGAGATGTACCCAGCGGTGCCTAACATGGCAGCTGAATCCTAGCCTAAATCCCTGCAGACTAAAGTGGGAACTCGGACATCGAGTTCATGCACAAACTCCTGTTAGAAACTTGCATTTAGGTCTGTGACTTTGTAGCTAAATCCCTCCCTTTGCTTTTAACAATCCTGCTTTGTCAGGTTGCTCCAGAGGCTGTAGTTCAGCCCCAGTACACTGAACCTGACAAGCAGTTTTACCTGCAATGCTACGTATCCTTAGACTCAAGGCCCCTGCTTTCAACACCAGGAGAAGCATCTTTCCTAGTATCACACTGAACTCACTGACCTTTTTTAAACTCTCCAACCTAAATTAACATAAATGGAGAAAATCGTGGGTGGAATTGGGGTCAAGGACAAGGGGTCCTTGTTATTCTATTGTATATATAATTGCAAAAATATGCTCATTTATATGTGCTAATTTGCTTGTGCATTTATTTCTTTCAGATGTATACAGAGAAACCAAGAACAACCGGGGTAACTATGAACATTAATTTACACAAACAGATTGAAGGATTTATTTCTGTATCCCATTATATTGAAAATGTTAATAAACTGCCAGTGGATTAAGGAGGTATACAATGAATGGCTGTTAGCTGGTTAGATTAAGTTCAGACATTTAGAACCATAGCTTTTGTTATTTTTGTATATTTTTTGTTATTTTTGTTATCTGTATGAAACTTTCAGTGAATGGTAGATGCTAAACACAAATTAAACATAATTTTCAATTGGAGAAGACTGGCCACAGTTGGGAAATCCCTTTCCTAACTGCATTTAGGTAACCTGCTACTTTGGGCACATTATTATCTCTGGAGCAAGACTTTGGTGCACTTAAGTGCACTTAAGTTCAACTGAGCAACCTGATTTAGTTGAAGATGTCCCTGCCCACAGCAGGGGGGTTGGACTAGATGGCCTTTAGAGGTCCCTTCCAACCCAAACTATTCTATGATTCTATGATTCTATAAGTCTCACAAGAAAGTGTTAGCAAGAGAATGGAGTAGTCATCCTTGATTCCAGACAGCTGATGTGGGAAATGCCATTACTTGGTACAATCAAGGTAATGTCACATTAAGCAAGTTAGGGCAGTTCAAGCATGTCCATCTAGTCCCTGCTCTGTGGATATTTCGGTTGTATGCATTCTTTCAGTCCCAGCTCTTGTGCTGTAAATAGAGGGCTTACTCAGGTGAGGACTTGAGTGATTTTGGAACCTAGCAGGTAGAACTCAGTCCTGAGTAGAAAGCACTGCAAATCTTGCAGACCAGGTTTTTTTACAGATGTATTCCCTGTGATCCTAAGTGATAGCACCATTGAAGCCAGCAGATGTAATCAGCTAAGATCACAGCTTTCCAGGAGGATCAAGAGTCGGAAACCATAAAAGATTTGCTTCAGTCTGGACTGCAGGCGTTTGAGCAGGATCCAGTAATTGCAGGAGGGGATTCTCTGGTCTAAGGTATGCCAGCAGTCGGATGTGTGACCACAATTGCTCCTTCCAATCCTAGTAAAATAAACAACAACTAATGATAATATTTAAGGAAATCTTAACAAAAGGAAATTGAATCAAAGGACTTTTTTTTCTCTTGCTTTTGCTTTTTTTTTTTTTCATTTTCCTTAATCCCAAATTGGTAATGAGAGAGCAGCAGCCGAGGAGCACACATTATGTTCATTGCAAACAGGAGTTAGAAAAGGCACTAATCAACTCCGGAGAGGAAACCAACCACTTCAGAGGGCTTCTTCAGACCGCCACCTTCTGCAAATGAAGGGGGCTGCTCTGTTTCTCATTCAGTGAATTGCAGCTTTGACACTTCAATGGATTTATGCTTGAGGTTCTTTCAAAAGCTTTTATAGCCTCTTTAGTCTGCTACTATAACTTTGAGGAGGTGAATGAAGGGAGATTAATAGATTTAGTTTTCAGTGCCCCAGTTTCGCCCTCATTGAAATCAGTAACACAAGTCCCCAGTAATTTAAACAAACCATGGGCAGAACTTGAGCCTTTCTGAAGAATCAAGGCTCAATACTTTTCAGCAAGTGATCTAAAACGACAAGATGCTAATGCAAAGCAACTTTTTTGACAGACCCAGTAATTTCCAAAGCTAAAAGCAAACAATACTGCAGCTTGAGCCTATGCTTTTAAAACAGAATATATAACTCAACTGCTTAATATGTCAGCACATAGACCTGTAATGCATTCATAGTACGTATAGAGAGAGTTCATTGATCATAGCACTAAAGTCTGAGTGCCATGTTCTTAAACTGAGTCAACGGAAATGGAACAATTTTTCTTGATAATTTGAGTGTCAGTAACCTGGTTATTATTAGACTAAAAATCCAGTTGTTCCAGTCAGGTTGATTAGTACTGGAAATGAAAGTGTGAAATTCAGAGGTCAGAAACCTCACCAGACAGAACATTGGATATGACCAGTTGCTAGTGAAGTTTTTTGGAGAAATGGGGACGTAATCCAAAAGCATTTGCTCAACTGAACTCAGGAAGATCGTGTGGTTGGTGCAGGATCTGGGCACAACATTGACCTTGTTTTGCGGTCCCCTGCTTCCAAAAATGAGTCAGATGCTCAAAAAATTGAAGATCAATAGAAAAAAATCATAAAATCACTAGTAACAATAGCATCCCTTTTCTTTGACTTTTGATTTTAGAGCCTTTAGGAAATCACATTTTCAAGTGTTTCTTTACTCCTGCAAGGAAGAAATACAATCTTTGAAAAAAATAACAGTCTAAGAGTCTCAGACAATCACATGACTCCTGTAGCTGGGAGTTCAGGAAATAAAACACTAAATATGGGAGCCTGTACCAAAAAACCCCACAAGAGTCACCACAACCACCAGACTCACACTGGCACGTATGTTGTGATACCAGAATATTTTACAACACTTAACCAGAGGAAAAAAACCAAACAAAATAATCAAAAAAGCTTTGTTCTTCTGGGCAGTTTTGGTTCACCAAAAGGTAGCACTTTTGTTAACCTCTTTTATTTAAAAAGCACAATTATTTCCCTTGTATGGCTATGAAAACTCCTTTTACTTGTAACCCAAGGAGCAAGATATCATTTGCACATAACCTTCGCATTGTAATTCACAGCAAAGACCTTGATTGGCTGCCAGTCTAATAATCCCAAACCCTACAGAACGAAATGAAGACATTAATATTATTTTTATTAAGCTGGTAATAAGGCAGAATGAAGCAGAGTTTAAAGCAAATGCAGGTGGAGGAGATTTTATGCCAAAGCATTAAGCACATTGCTTGAGCATGGCCAATCCCAGATCCAGGCAAGACACTTGGGAGGCGCAAGCAAAATTCTTTCCTTTTAGGTGTTAGTCTTGAGATATACACAGCCCTCCCTTTTTCACTGCAGTCAAAGTGAGTTAGGTCCAGCTGCGCCTTGAAAAGATTAGTTTTCATGAATCTTTTTACCTACAAGCTCTCTCCATGCTCTATGCTGTTCCTGAGGAAACTCCCTGAATTTTAATGCCTTTGACTTCATGACGCTCATCAGAAAAAAGCCAACACAGACAGAAATAACAGATCTAACAAATTTTAGGTGCCCGTGAGTTGATTCTGGTGGTTAGCCATTAGCTTTTGAGACAGCCTAGGTATCTCACCTATGTTTCACCTGGCCTTTCAGAGATGCATTGCTTGCTTGGCCTTGTGTTATATCTGTCATTTCTTTGCAGACATCTATCACTACACTGGGACAACTCAAAGGTTACTAGAATATTTTTCTGGGCACCTGAATTGCACTTTTGTTTTGTTGTCTGGGCATGAATTGTCATGAAACTCCTCTTGCCTAATGCTATGTGTCTGGATTCAGATTAAGACAGCTTAATTTAGATGTCCATGTGTAGGAGGTTTCTAGTCCTGCATTGGATGTCTAGTCTCAGAGCTTGTAAGTAGCAGTCCAGCACATGAACACAGCTAGTGCCATTTGAGATGACAAAATATAGGTCCTGTCCAGATCCCACATCAAATGTGCCAGACCTGTGTGGATGTCTGGGATAACCCTACAGTACCTCTGATGGCACCTGGTACCTGGTTTTGTGCAGCTGAATCCTGACACTACTCAGTATGATCAGAGGATTCATCTCACCCTAAAGCTGATACCTACACTTCGGTGAGTGAGTACTTCTGTTGTGATTTCTGAGACATGTATACAGTTACACAACAGGATGTGACATGGGAGCTACAGAAAATGCATGCCCTTTCTGAAGCAGCAGCTGGAGACCAGGTGGGATACCCTACCCTGCCTGAAAGGCAACCCATTGGTTATAACATGAGCTCAGACAACCAGAGAACAGAGACAGACACATACACATGCCTGAACAGGGATTTGAGACCGATTTCTTAAATTATCAGTGGAGAATGTCTCACACCATGTGTCTAAATCCTTTAGGTATCAAGTCAAAGAGTAGGATTCAATGTAGATGCCTCCACCTTGAGCAGTCACCTATATTCCTTCCTATAGTCAGTGCAGATATACTTGCTATAGTCAATCTAGTCTACAGCATAATTCATCTCATCCTAAAGTAAATTAAAACTGGTCAGATGAAACCAGTTCCTCAAAAGTGTTCCCATTTCTTTTAATTCAACATAAAGGGAACCCAGGCTGCCCAGTTCAGCTGAAGAGGTCTTCATTGCTATGGAAAAATTAGGAAATCCAATTCTGACTTATTTTTAGGTTGTAGGTTCCATTTACAAAATGGAAACCACATCCCCAGTAGAAATATAAAATTTCACAAATGTCATAAACAATAGGACCACTTTCCACATCTGTAGCTCTGTCACCATCCCCACTCTGCAGAAACGGTTGGAACACACAAGCTTTTACCCTCTTCTGGACTTTAAATCAAAGGTCTAATCTGAAATTAAATGCCTCCTGGAGTTAGCAGGGGCACAGCATTTCAGTTCCTGTGGACTGTGGTCCACAAAAGAGTGAAATACCAGCAGCATGTGCAGATACTCGAATCCTGAAGGACCATCAGCTTCTCAACATGTGAGTAAAACAGAATCAGTTTTCAGCCCGCCTGCAGAGCAAGTCCTCAGCTCACAATTCTCAAGCAATAGCAGAGAAGTTTAAACTGCTCATTTGGGACAGTTTAAGGGCTTTCTGATCTGTTACACGGCAAGTGAAACCGTAAGCAATATGCACCTCTCTTCAGTCACGGGTAATTCATATATATTTCATGGTATTGATATAACCCCTCTTGGTCTCCAAGAAGAGCCCATAGGCCTTGATTCACTTTTCAGTGCATCCCTCTGTTTTAGGGAGCACAGGGAGTTAGGATAGCAGAGTGGTTCCCTGAGCTGCCCCACAGAGCTCTTTGGTGCACTTGCTTAGAAAATCAAATGCTCCCCTATCTGTGCATGCCCTGACATGCTGACGCCTCCTTTTGGGTTATCTGCAGGTCATGGGAACCATAACGTATATTTAAAACCCAGCAGGTCTGCTGAAAAGCTCAGGGTAAGGAGTTAGCCAAGGGAAATTGTCACAGTCCCCTAATCTCCACTTACAATGTTGATTTGAGGTACTATTTCCACTGCTCCAGAAGTGTAATTGTCAGTGTGGTACCAGGTCATGGTATTTATATCACATGCCACACACTTCATGTGTCATGGAAACAGGCTACAACATCTACTCACCAGCCCTCTGTCCTTTTTTT
>NW_008825616.1:1055472-1096503 GCF_000699105.1 Pygoscelis adeliae
GTCTGCGAGCAGACTGCCCACATTTAATTTGGAAAATTCATTCTAGGAAGCATACGAGGCAGCACCATTGGGCAGGCACTAGTTGCAAACCGCAAGAGAAGGCTGTAACCTCTCAGGTTGAGAGATTACGTACCCGTGGCTGCTTCTGTTAGCTCAATGCAACCAAAGCTCCACTGTGCTTGGTGGACAAGAGAAGCTGTGCCCTGAGCTACAAAGGAAGAAATGAAGAATCAGGAGATTCACCCAGGCAGGAATGAGATTTTCTTAAAATTTAACTTTGTTACACAAAAAATAACTTTGCGACCATTTTAGCACACACTTTAGTCAATGAAGTATTGAATGCAGCAGAAACAACAGAGGGGATAGAAAGCTGATTGCAGTCGGCATCTCCAAGTTAGCCTAGGACAAAGCATAGAGGGGGATTCTCTTTATGGTCCCCCCATCCTATTTACAGTGAACTTATCTGAATCACAATAAAACTTTAAAACATAGTAATAATAAAAAAGCAAACCAAGAAAGTTTCAAAAAATACAAACATTTCAAAAAATTGCTGCTGAAAATTTTGAAACCTAGATGGGCAAGCAGTGGTGGAATAATTAATAGTATTAAGCTGCAAGCATTTAATTACGTAACTACTCTCTCTAGTTTCCTGCTAGAATGAAAGGGTCAGGTTCCTCCAGATGGTGCAGTAGAAATTGATGGCAAATTAAGTGAGTGTCTGAATCCTCCTCAGGAGCTTATAACTCATCATTAACTAGAAAAGGAGATTAAAAGCTTAGTTTTATAGACATTCATGTTAGAGAGGTGCCTAGAGTGAGGAAGACACATGAATGTTCACGATGACTGTACTTGCCAAGTGACATTTTCTTATTTTGCAACATTTTTGTATTCAATTTTCCTGACTGGAAGAGAAAGAAGAGTGGAAATCACTGTTCCTTTCAGATCATGCTGATTTGAATGATCTACATTTTCAGCAGTTGTAGTAAAACTTTTTGACTATTTTCAATTACCAACAGCTTCCACCGAGTTCTCTTTGAGTGCATTACTACATTACTATATATAAAAATGTATATATTTTCCTGGCTTGATTAAAGCCGGAAAAAACTGCTTGGGGAAAAAAAAAATCACAGATCACCAGCAACCTTATTTCTGACCAAGAAAAAAACATGTTTTATTTAGTCATTTTAAATTTGGAGAGGATATTGGATTTTCATGAAATGCTCTAACTATTTCTTGCTTGGAGTGAGACTAAATACAGAAACAAATGCTGACATTGATGCAGAATAGTCCTGTCAGTATCCTTCTCTTAACAGAGAAGAGATACTACTTGAAATTCAGTGAGATTTTGTTCCCATGAAATTTTCAGCTTGGTTTTCCAGGCTCCTACAAATCCAGGTAGGCTCGATCAGGTGTCCTGGGTCTGGGATGCTTGTTTTAAATGAACCCCGGCGTTTCTGCTTGTGGATGCTATTGTATTGCACCAGGAAGTACACAAGGTGATGATAAATACATTCATGTTTTCTAATACTCAAGATGAATCCACTTGCTGCTTGCTGAAACCATGGAGGAGAAAGGGCCAAAATCACGGGTTCCTCTTTGCCATTCCCAACTCTGTGGACAGCAAGTGAAGACTGAAAGAATGGAGGATATTTCCCAGAGATACGAGATTGCTAATGGCCTGCTGAGACCTAAAATGGTCCCTGAGGCACAGAACTGGTCCCCAACAGGGGTATAAAAGGTGACATCTTATCCCCATCCCTGCTCACACCATGGTGGAAAGTCCACCAGGACATTCCAAGGTGGTGAACTGGTCAGCAACTAAAACATCATGCTTTTTATTCAGATAAAGACAGGTTAAAAAATCCTTTGTCCATCTAAACATTTGGCTTGGCAAAGTTTGGAAATCTTCCTTTTTTTATTCCTCATGAGCAATTAGACTGTTGCTTACAATTGCAGGGAAGGGTGGAAGACTGCTCTCGAAAATGAAGTCATCAAGAATGTACATCAAACCAATATAACCATTGTATATGTATGTACAAGCACAGAAGAAGGAGAAGGAGAAGCAGTCATGAGTAATAAAAATGAGGAAAAAATCATACAGAAACTGTAAGTTGTTCTCACTTAAAGAACTTTGACATTTGTGGGTTTGTATAGACTTTATAAATGGCGGGAAAAACAAATAGGGATGCTTTTTAAAACATCAGTTCTCTGAGACTGTTTGAGCCAGAATTTTGGCTCAATACCTTATAAAAATGACAAATATCTAAGAAAAAAAAATCTTGAATTTGTCACTGTTAAGTGCTTCAAATTTGCCCATTCTCACAATGATTGTGCAAAAATCAGCTGTTAGCTGCAATTTTCTAATGCATTGTCTGCTAGCTAGGAAATGAAGTGACCGAGCTTCTAGTCTTATTTCTGCCAGTGACCTCTCCTGACAGCTGGAGAAGTTGATCAGTGCCATCTTCTTATTTCTTGCACATACACATGCATGCATGTGTGTAGATGTATGTATGATTTTTTTCCTCCCCATTTTTTATGGATCTCTTAGCTAAAACTTTTCATACCCCTGCTGTATGTTTTACTTATTTTTAAAACTATCCACTCTTTCTGGTACCCAGCGTGTTTTGTTAACCTCTCTCTAAGGATACTTCTTAGAAAGAATCGTTATTTGTCCTGTGGTTGTATCCTGGCTTGGAACTTACCTCCTTCAAGGAGGTTAAAAATGCTAGGACCTTTTGCCAGGCGGAAAATACATGCAAGGGACAGATAAAATTTTATGTAGCAAAACATAAATCAACTTTCCCCTTTCTGCCTGAGCAAAAGCTACAACACACGGATTCATGTTCTCTCTGGGTTTTTGCTAGAGAAGGCAGTGAGAATGCATGCATGTGTTTCTGTATGCTCCAGGAAAGCTTGGTTATGGATGATCTACTATGAATATTTAGTTGCTTATTGTCACTGTCTTTCCATTAGGTTTCTTCCTCTCTTTTCCACTCAATTCTCCTTTCCAACAGAATAAAAAAAAAAAAAAGCAAGCCATAAGAATTAAAACGCCTCTTGTCTCCTAGTTTCATTCCCTTTTCTTGTTGTTCCTTTCATTTTGGAAACATCATAGTCATGACTGAGAGAAAATCAGAGCACTCTGGTTTTGTTGATTTTCACACGACAATGCAAAGGAGACCGCAATGGTCTGAAGCGGAGAGAGGAGGAGAGGGATGGCAGGGGAGGGGATGGTGCTGTATAACTCTGCCCTGAGCTGTGAGGTAGCATGGGAGGTATCAAAATAACCTGCAAGGTATCTAAAAACAGGGAATGAGAAAGGTAGGAAGGATTCAGGAAAGGCAAGAAGGGGAGTTTTCAGCTGGAAAAACCTCTGATCTTATTCTGTGGACTCGAGCTCTAGCTGAAGGCGTCATATCTGAATGTCTTTTTTTTCTTTCTTAAGTAGTGCTCTATTTGCTTTGAAGTGAATCCCAAAAAATACTTGCTCAGTAGGCTGAATACCATTAGAAATACTCAGTGAGGCAACAAACAAATCCACAAAGAGAGGGGGAAAAAAAAAAAGACAAAATACAAAGAGAAATTGTCTGAGCTATGTTTGGATTCACTTGGTTTATCTTCTTTCTCTTTCTGCTTCTGTGTTTTGCTTCTTTATGCTTATTAGCTGTGGTCTATTTATATTCCAGACTTTGCATGATGTTACCATGCTTTGTAAGCTTTCTGTATTGTATTTTCTGAAGCAACTGAGTTCAAAATGAAATAATTAAATACCTTACATGCTCGACTGTGGGCTAGATTTGATATACCATAATACAGAAAACGTTCTTTTCTCCTCCCATTGGTAGCCCCACTTAGTAGCAAGGAGATAGTAGGCTTCTACTGGTGAATTTTAAAACAGTTTCTGTGTTGTCCCAGTAAGAATAAAGACCCTTTGCTAGCCTTGAGTACAAGCAAATTGAAATGAAATACCTGAGCTTGGATTGATGCTGCATGTCATGAACTAACCATTTGCCTCCAGTATTCTCATTATGGTTTTCCTTCTCTCTAGAGAATACCTGTTCCTTGAGTATCCTAAAATTGAGCTATGCAGTTTGGTACTGTGAACCTTGAAGATGGCTAAGAGAAAATTAAATGGAGGAAGAGATGCAGATATAAACAGACCATGGTCCCTCGCAGAATACCGGCAGCAGTTCTGGATTTACCCTAAGCAGCTTGCAGGTGTATATTTAATGAGAGTCAAAGAGCAAGGAAGAGTGAGAAATGGTCTGTGCACTGGTCTCACTCTCCTGAAATTTGAAAAAAAATAAGAAAACATGGAGAACATAAATAAAAATGCTCACATTTGAGAGTCATTTTCTTTGACCCTAACTGGGGAGAACCCAAATTTGCAATGCTCTGGGTGCAGAGCTTGTACTAAAGCTGCCACGAAGCTGCAGCCAGCTCTGCAATATCAGAGGTAATGTTGGGTTTGGATATCTTGGACAACATCCAAGCAATCTGGACATAAATGAAGTGGTCCAGAGTCAGATCGGGTGTCCTGGCACTGATGTCCTTATGGTCCTGGAAGGGTCTGTCAGTTCAGGAAAAGCGTCATGGAAGGCAGTGTATGCCCAAAGCAGTCTTGTCCATAGTTTCCTACACCTTTGAAATTTGTGAGGCAAATCCAGGGCAAATTCTTGTGCAGCAGTACCCTGGGCCAGATCAGGGAGCCAATGTGGGTCAACACTATTTTTGGGTGTTGAAACACTAGTTTCAACCTCTTCTTCCATTCCACCTCGCAGATACGTAAATGTTTGGGCTGACAGAAGGGAGCGGGAGCAGCCGTTGGTGGGGGGAGACAGAATCACTTCTTTCTGCAGTAAAATGCCAACTTGCAGCGGGTTACAGAGCGTGTAAAGCTATATTCCGCGTTAAAAGGTCTTGCCACAGTTGAGCTGGCCTGCTTAGGGCCAGTCAGGTGTCTTTGTAGCCAGGGTAGGGCTTATTCACAAAAAATGTGGAGGCTTGAGTGTGTACTTAAAACCTTTCTCCAAACATCCAGCATTAGAAAAGTATGTATGACTCCTGCCCACAGCGATTCGGCAAACCATATTTTCCACGAATGCATTTGATCGCAAATATGAGAAACGTATGGGGCTCTGATGCTGCTATTTTCCTGGTAGGGGGGGAGAAAGCACAGAACGCATATATCGAATAATCAGAATAATTACAAAATAAATACAAAACAGCCAGTTGGCAAGCAGAGTCATTTAAGAGATATTTCCGACTAATACTGTCCAGGACCACTAGCTTAATGTTGTGTATTAAAAAGAAACAAAACAAAACAAAAAGCACAAGAACTCATGTGACCTACTGTGGTTGTCTTGGTGAAGAGAATGTCTTCACATTTGCTTTGAATTATTCTGTGCATGGTCTGAAAGGTCGTTTCTTTTTTTTTTTCTCTTTTCCTCTTTTTTTTTTTTGCATTGTTATTGTATGTGTTTCATATTGTTTTATGTTTCTCTCTCAGAATGCTTAATCCTTCTCTGTATCCTCCAGTCCAATTACAGCATTACAGTAATGGGCTGCTGAATGCACCTCTTTTTGTTCAATTTATAGCTCGTCAACAAACGTTTCTCTCCCCACCACTTATGATAAAGCAGCATGTTCTGTAGCAGGGAATAATGGATGAAATCCAGTGTTATATGCCTCACAGCTGAAGGGGGCACACCCTGTCCACAGAGACTTTTACTCCTCAACAGCTCTCACATATTCTCATTTAAATTTCATCTAAGAAGCAGTTAATAAAATGCCGTAACTTTTGTTATATGCTTTATATACATCTATAAAATTTCAATATTATACAGCCTGAACATTTGCTTGCAGGCTTTCACATAAAGATGCCATTAGCTGCAGTGTGCTGAATTTCAGACCCATGTCTCTTTACATACTTGCATCCCTTAACTAAGGGAATGTTCCTACTGCTCTCTAGATTTTAAAGATGATGAGATTTGGGTACTCCATGGAACTGGCTTAGTTTGTACCACTGAGGGCAGATTGAGGCATAAATCCCAGTTCTCAAGCTTTCCAGTCCCTTCTTCCATTCACTGGGTCACGTGGCTTCCTTCCCAATTCCTTCCCAATTAGTCAAAGTGCTTAAGAACATAAGGATGGGAATAATTATCCTTTGTAATCCACTGTCCTTCTTCCAACAGTGGACTGCAATAAACTATTTCAGGGAAAGTGTGTAAAAACTAAGGAAAGCAGAGAGCTCATTTTTTTCAGATATCCACTCAGGGCATGATGCCACGTGATACATTCCTACAGTCAATAGCAATATTTCCGTTCCTATTGGATGTCTTTCCTAAAACTATGCAACAGCTCAACCCCAAGACGAGGACTTAATGCAAAATTTGGGGTAAAACTCCAAGGTTAACTTCTGACAGTTTGCCGTGGTTTTATACTTCATGAATACAAAGGTAGGTCATAACTTGTTAACTGTAACAGTCCCCTATTATGACTTCTCTCAGAAAACATTTTCCAATCAGGAACAATAATCTGGACTGACAAATAACAAAAGGAGCTATTTATGAATTATGTTGATTTTTGAACTCTTGGTCCCATCTCAGTAAGCTGTATTAGGTGGGATTCAGCTCCAGATGCAGAAGTCTTCATATGGGTGTCTACCTATGTACTAGAACCTCAGCTCAGTTGCTCAAAGATAAGTATCTAGTGCTGTGTTGGATGCCAGCTCCAGAAGGGCACAGGACCACAGAACCTTGTGGTCTACCAGCTCCATAGAGACATGCTATAGGATATTCAAATGGCACCAGGCACCTAAGTTTAAGAAGGAAATCCTGACTTTAGTGATATCAGCAAACTTGAGGATCATAGGATCCAGATAATTCATTTTGGTTAAGTACCTTGTTAAATCAAGATGTTCTTTCACTATGAAAGCTCAGCTTAGAAGTAACTGATCAGCTGCCAAAGCAAGTTTTAAGGAACTAGGATCTGAAGATAAAATATTCAGCTGTTTTGAGGGTATTCTGTATGGGTTTTTTCTGTGTTTGAATAAAGGAAATATTGCTGCTCAGAACTTCTGGTCTCCATCCTTCTTTAGAGGCATAACAGTATGTACCTACATACAGAGGTTTGGCTGGCACAGCCATTAAAACATTTTGTTACCGCTCTAGCCTTGCACAGGACATGTTCCAATGATTTCCCCAGCTAACTCAGCTATAAATAAGTGGCTGACCCTTTGAATTGGGTAGTCGAAGGTGGCCAGAAACTCCCAAAGACATTGACTACCACCTTATACGCCTTCTCCCTGCTAACACATCCTGGTAGCCAGGCATGGGTGCTGGGATTTTGTGTAACTGCGCAGGATGAAAGCCAAATCTCTAGTTATGCAATGAAAACTAAACCATGGTAGGCCATGGTATAAGTTAAGAGAAAGAAACAAGCCATCTTATTTTTTCTACCACATTCAAGATTTCAGCAGGGCCTTAAGGAGGTTAAAAAAAATATGCTTTTGGGGAGGGCAACTTCTGAGAAATCTGATGCTATTAAAATCAAAGAATCATGGAAAAGCTGTTTGGAAGAGACAACCAGAGGTCTCCTAGTCCAAAATCCCAGCTGGGGCAGGACTACAGCCAACCATAGATCAGGTCAGCCATGGCTTTGCCTAGCCATGGCTTGCAGACCTCCAAGGACGTGTATGTCAGGGCTTCTCTGGATAGCCTGATCCAGTGCTACACTACTCTGAAATGATTTTATTCTTAATGTCCAGACTAAACCTCTCAAACCAAAACCATTTCCCCTTGTATCATGTAGCATGATTAAGAAGAGTTTTGATTTGTCTTTTTTTTTCTAGATGCCACTCAAATAGCTGTAGGAAGCTATTTGCTTCCTCAGTCTCCACCCAACATGCAAGCCTAGTTCCATCGAGGTCTTTTCACAGGACATGTGCTGATGGTGCATTGGGAGCCCTGTAAGGCACCCCTCCAAATCCATCCTGAACTCTGTGCACAAAACTGAGCGCAGTACTACAGATGCAGACTTGACAGCACTGAGCACAGAATAATTGCTTCTCTTGGTAGACTGGGCACTCTCTAATGTGCTACTTTATTATGTGGTTTGCCTTATTTACAGTGGGAGTGAACTGGTGGCACCCAGATTTATTCCTACTTTGTGTTCAACTTGGCACTCACCGTTACTCCCAGGTCGCTCTTCTCCAGGCTAATATTTAGCCTGTCACTTTCCAGTCTGTAACCACATATGGCAGTAATTCAGTTTGACATTTCCAAAATCAGAAATGTTTCTAATTGAATATGAAGCTAGACTCTGAGATTGCATTTATTCCTATCTCTTTCTTACAACACCAGGGAGCTCAGTCACTTTTTGGCCCTCCAGGCCCCCACGGATTTCACTGTGGAAAGTCAATACTCACAAGGAATATTTGCTGCATAAAAATGCGAACTAGGCCAATATGTCTAACTCCTGCTGAGAATCCCTCTGCATCTTTTTTGCCTTGCAACAGCATTTCGGGGGGGGGGAAGAACAGAGTCGTCTTCCTTCCCAAATGCCTCAGTCTTTTATGACGGAAGTCTTGCTTAAGTGTTTTTGAAAATTTGATCCCAGATTCATATAAACCTGAGATCAGCCCTGAAGTAATTCCAAGGCAGAGGGAAGGAAGAAATAATAGGACTTTGCTGTTCAGAAGGATGGGGGTGGGAGAAGGGGACAATTAAATGGGAATTATTTTGCTCTGTGGTTAGTCACAGGGGACTGATCTGATTACGTAACCTAACTTAAATGTTGACCTTTATGTTGTCAGTGTAAAAAACAAACATATTAAACATGGCCTTGGGTTCCTGTACAAGATACAACAAATTGAGGAAGCGATAGAGAGAGAGATTGAATATTCTGGGGCCAAATTGATAGATGAGGCTCTGGGGAGGGCAGTGTTAAGATTTCCTGTCTTTTCTGAAGACCTCAGTGTTTCTACCTGAAAAAAAAAAAAGTAAAAAAGAGAGATTTCTCATATATGTGTGGTTGATGCATACAGGTTTCTCTTTTCCGCATTTTTTGTTTTGAAAAAGGGGGAAAAAAATCCCCCTCATATTTTTATTAGGCATTTTGCCAGACTTCTGTCATCACCAGGAAAATGGTTCCTTCAGCAGACGCATCTGGGCAACTTCACGCCCATTCCTGATGTAAGCTGTCAAATCCTGTCCCAGATAGCAATGAGAATGGTTCACCATTCCTAGAGGAAAAAAAGTAAGATTTACTTTTACTTAATTGGAAAGTGGGTGTATTAGGAGGAGAACAGATAATTTCTTAGAGACAACATCTTCAACTGCCCATTTATTTGCCAGCACTGTTCTCTTCCTCATTGTCCCACCTCGTATCCCAACGCCCTTTTCCTGTTTTGTTCATTCTGTGCCTGGAATCACGTAAATATATATATATATAAAAATATATATATAAAAACTTTACAGATTTCTTGAAGTCTCTACATAATTAAAAGTTCTGTGTCTAAATTGAGAAGCAAGGAGACACACACACGTATGTCTCCTTATACGTATAAGTATATACTATATAATGTGTATGTGTATGTATAAGTATACAAACATATATGTGTGTTGCATATATACATATACACTGCGGTGTATAGCTTAATAATATGTGTGCATAGTGTATGTAAACTGTGCTTGTGCAGCTATAAGAGATGAGATACAATGACCATGAGTGTGCATGTGTGTGCATTGGTTTAATTACAGATAGCTCCAGCCTGCCTGAGGAAGGGTTGTCTCCTAATTGCACGGCCTCTGGCCAGGGCCGGGAGATTTAATACAACACAGATGGCCCCTGTCTGCCTCTTCACTCTGTGGAAAGCGATCCATCTCAGCCCACCAGCCCTCCTTCCCATCCCTGCTTTCCCCTGACCATGAGATACAGGAGTCACAACCCCTCTTGGTCCTTGCTCTGCCCCTCTGGTCCCTGGCTCCCTGCGTGGAGGGTCAGGAGGAGCTCTCGCCATGGGCTTGGCCAGGCATGCTGCGAGGCAGCAGAGGGGTCCCTTCATCTCTCCCCTCCTGCTCAGTGTGTGTCCAGAACTTGCTGTGAGCTATGTCCCATCAGCTAAACGTTTGGCAAGGCTTGCTTTGAGCAGCACTGTAGACCCTAATTGAAAATGCATGTTGCTTTATAATCCCTTTTATTGGCATTTACTTTCCCCGTGGAACAGCAGTATAGTAATAATATACAGTGTATTACTATTACACGGCAAAATGGATTTCCACTTACCATTAATTTTTTCTGTCTTGTTTTTAGAGAAAAGCAAAGAAATTACCGGCATGTTTAAAATGCATATTAAAACAATATATTTCATCTTTGTAACCGAACTACCCAAAGTGCACACTCTGCTTTCAAATGGTTAGCATTAAGTACCAGATTTCTATGAAAAATCCTGTTGACAGGGGCCATATCTCCAGCTGCTGCAAACTAGCAAAGCTCTGTTGAAGTCAGTAAAGCCATAGCAGCTTATGCCAGTTAAAGATTTGGCCTTTGGACTTCCCTTTGCTGGTTCCAGAGTGATTAACAGGAAAAGAAGGGAGATCTCCACAGCCCTGAAATGGCCTCCGTACGTATAAGCACTGCACCTGTGACCCTCGCCATCGCAACATCAGGCAAAGCCACACAAACACACAGCAGACATCTGGCTATCATAGATCCAGAAGAAGTCTCTTGGCCAAATCGGAGAGCAGAACCATAAGGCAGGTTTTTGGAAGGACCTATGGAGATCATCTGGTCTGGTCCCTGGCTCAAAATCGGGCCAACTAAGATCAGGGTGCTCAGTTTGTGCTCTGTTAGGTTTTGAATGAGATTAAATTTTCTCTCTGTGCAAACTGTTCCTTACATGGTTAAAACTGAAGTGGCTTCATTGTCTTGATCTGCATCCGCTGAGCAACCAATCCCCCCGGATCCTGCAGCTTCCTTTGCATTTACAAACGAGAGTTGCACTGGATTTTGCAATTGGAGTGGCAACAGGTTAAGTGATGGAGGTACAGCACAGGGCTGTAGCTAAGGAAGGCAGCTTCCAGGAGAGCTGTACCAAGCAGCATCTACACAGTGGTGTGGAGTTACAGCCTTCTGCAAAACTGCTATAAACAGGCTTAGTTGAGGGAGACGCATGAAGCAGGATTGCCTGTTGTCCCATGCACCCTAAATGAGACCCAGTAGACCCGACTGTGATAATTTTCAACTGCTGAAGATCCTATCCCAGTTCATTTAGTAGAAATATGGTAATCATTGCTTTCAGATTTCACCTTGCTGACTGCAGTTTTGTTGTGCTAATTAACACCAAACAGAAGCTGACCTATTACCCTCAGTAAGGACACATCAATCCATACCAGGTGAGGAACCCACCCATTTCAGCAGCTTTGGGCTGAAAAGAAAAATGAGCACTGAATTCTCTGACCCCAGCATCTCTTCCTGATGCTATCAGACACTGCTGTTTATAATGTATTCTTTTTTTTTTTTTTAATTAGAAGGTGTTAAATAATTCAGATGACAACCGTTCTCTAACATCTCCAGGCTCTTCCCTTAAAAGTGCTCAGCATCTGAATAACAGCTTTGTCTCGCAGCATCTTTCTGAGTGAGGAATACTGTAGTTTGGCTTGGTACCTACATTTTTATGAAGGCCATCCAGCCTTTCCCATGTCACAAACCATAGCCAGCTGCAGATGTCTTCCTCAGACCTTTCTCCTGAGGAGGAGGGAGAGTGAGCTGGAGGAGATGTTTAAGACAATAGCGCAGTTTTCTTGGAAGAGGTTAGCAAAATGGACTATTTACAAAGATAATGTGGACATTACATATCCATTCTAATAGCATACATATCATAAATCAAATGTAGGTATGGCATAAATATTGTGTAAAAATATATGTGTGTGTTATGCATGGAAAGCACAGAACATGTCAAAAAGTTTTGTGTTTTGTTGAGAAGATCCAGCAATCATTCCTTGGAGACGCACTTGAAATTCAGTATGAATGACTTTTTGATACGGCAGCCTTAGTAGAAGGCTTTGGAGGTATACGCGTGCTGAAATCCACAATCAGCTGAAGGCAGCGTACGTGAAGTTGTACACCCCATCTCTTCTCTTGGTATGTTCTGTCCACTTTTTTCCCTCCCCGTCTCCTGGGCACAGTAAGCGGTACCAGAAAAAGCACAGGTTTTAGCTGCATTTAGCTTTTTCTGTATCACACAGCTGTGAAGCACTCCCTGTACCTAGGAAATGTGTGCTCGTAATCTGAATAGTCCAAAGCAGCAGTTTTTCAATGGCATGAATCTTCAATTTCTTCTAGTCCTTTGCAATGAGAGTACATCTCCCTGGGTTATGTGTAACCCTGCCCATAGGAACCCTTACGACGGGTCTGGCCCTGGTATGTGACCTGGGGCAGGTCTCTGTCCCTGCCACCCCATTGATCTCTCTTATCTACTTGAATTATAAGCAATTTGGTAAAAGTGGTTGATCCATGACAGTGACTGGGGCTGTGCTTTAGTGCTGTTCTTGGGGAAAATGAGGATTCCCCACTGAGGGAATGAGGTTGCTGCAGGCAGGAATGGGAAAAGTCTTCTAGGAACCTTCTGAAGCAGACAGAAAAGGCTCCAAATTCTTCCCATGGGCAGCCTGTGCCCTCACTTTATTGAAACATATCTGGAAGAAAAGATGTACCAAACCTACCCAAATCTTCATCAGGTTTGGAGAACTGTACATTTCTTGAATGCCAGCAAGGGACAAAGAGGCATGGTAGATGCTTGTTGCCTCCTCTTCACTCACCTGAAAAGCTCTCTTGACGAAGCCTAAGGGAGGAAATGAACCACTGGCTTTCTCGAGTTGCAGGTTTTTATTGTTCCCTCAAACTCAGAGCAAGAAAAGAAACCTTGGAAAGACCACGTCTGTGTACCATGATTATCCAGCGTGCCTTACCTCAGGCTAAGCCCAAAAGATTAACTGAGCCCTAGATAATTTGGAAGAAGCTTCCTGACAAAATCCACACCGAGACTTCCTCCTCACATCATTTTAAGAACTGTTGCTTCCTTATGCATTAAATTGAGGCGAGCCATTGGGGACAGTTTGAAAGCCCACTGAAGCCTGTGGGAGCCTTTGCATGGGTCTTTGGATTGGACCATAATCCTTTCCTGGACAGCACTAGATTGGGAACTAACATGCATTTTTGAAGTGTTTCAGAATATCACCAATAAAAAAGACATATCACAGCAGCCTTTCAGATAAGCTATACCACTGAGTCCCTGGCTGATGGAGCTCCTAAAAGTCCTTCTTGAATATTTCTTAGCAGTCGTAACTGGGACTATTGCCCTTGTAAGTTATTTTCCCCATCATCATTAGAATGCACTTGGGGTCCATAAAGCCATATTGCAATAAATAATGTATGTAGTACTATGGAAAAATAAAATAACAAAAGTACCCCCCAAAAATCTAGGACATAAAAAAATACAGGAGGAAGAAAAGAATTCTACCACTGAAAAAGAAAAGAAGTTTGAAACGAGAGGCAAGTGAGTTTAAGAAACCATTATATGAAAAGAGTTCCTTAAACTTGAATATTAGGTACATCTGTAATATGGATGGGCAAATGGATGGATAGATGAACAGGTCATCTTCTAGTGCTTAGGAATGTGAAGTGGAACTTCCGATTCAAAGAGCTCAGTAAATCGTCCATCATGCAATTCGTTGTCACTGTGCAGGTCTCAATAAATTGTTCCTAGCAATGGAAAACACAGTTCAGCAGAGAATAACTCTACATCCAGAACTCTGAGCCCAAAGGACATAAATCACTGCTGGGAGGCAGAAAAAACTTAAAATGGTATCAAAAGCCACAAAATGGTATACAAAAATAATAATAGTCTGATTCCTTCTTCTAAGGTACAAGAGGGGCGTGAGAAGTTTAATTCTTCCTCTCTCAGACTCAGAGATTTCAAAGAAGCAAAATAGTTTTGTGCCATTAATAATCTTGTCCAGTAGTTTCCAGTTATTGAGGGAGCCTCTTAGGAAGTTTCACTTCACCCTCCCATCACTAAATTTCTGTATACTACTTTTTTTTTTTTTTTTTAAAATATATACATTCTTTGAGTATCACTTGACATTGGAGGCAGATGAGAAAACTTCCAAAGAAAGTGAATGGAGATTTTTCTGTGTTTGAGAGGGTTTGTATAAATGGCTTTTTAAGTTAAAGGAAGTTACAGAGAGAGCATATGATGTAAGGGAGAAATAATTTCTGAAGCTAGCCAAGAAAATATAAAGTAGGACAATTTTAACTTAAGCTGACAAGTATCTGAGGCTAGAGCTGTGGTCTTTTGTACAAGCTGAGGTCTTCTGAAGTCTTTTGAATGAAAGTGGAGGATGCTTTTGCATGCATTAATCAAGATTTACTGCCGATAGACTGTGTTCCCAAAATTTGCAAATCGAAAATTCTGACAGTTAATCAGAGGCCAAAGTCAGTAGGAGACAGTTCATGGAAGATTTGTTATTGCTTTTTCACACAGACCTTTAAGGGTAGAATTATTTCATACTTTTATGAAGCTATGCTCTTCCTTGATAAATAAGAATCCTAGAATCATAGAATCAGAATCATTAAGGTTGGCAAAGACCTCTAAGATCATCGAGTCCAACCATCGACCCAACACCCCCATGCCCACTAAACCATGTCCCTAAGCACCTCATCTACACGTCTTTTAAATACCTCCAGGGATGGTGACTCCACCACTTCCCTGGGCAGCCTGTTCCAATGTTTAACCACTCTTTCAGTAAAGACATTTTTCCTCATGTCCAATCTAAACCTCCCCTGGCTCAACTTGAGGCTGTTTCCTCTCGTCCTATCACTTGTTACTTGGGAGAGTTAAGAGAAATAAAGTTCATTTCAGGAAGAAGAGTTGGGTTGCATGCATACGTATCATACGAAAGGACTTCAATGCACTCTGAAGGACAGCATTAGAAAGTTTAATTGGTATGTGAGGCCTTGGGTGGAAAAGGCTCAATTTAGGTATCTCTAAGTGTGTTGTCTAGTATAAGCCAATGATTTATTTAGGTTCCTACAGGGTTAATGGAAAAAGATAAAAAGATAAGCACCTTGAAAGCGTGGGTTTCGTCTCCCCGTTCTTAACTACCTAGCTCAGAATAGAATGATATCTCCTCTAAAGGTCTTGATCCTCTTCAGTGACTCTAGCCTGCACAAGTGCCCAAGTCTATCCTTAGACAACAAGAGCCAGATTCAGTGAACCCAATCCTCTGTTCAGCTTGTCTTTACTTTGGTGCTTTTCACCTGTGGATAATGTCTTGTTGATTCTGATCTAGCCACCTTAGTGAGCACTTAAATTCACTTTCAGTATCTGAAAAATTGAGGGTTTGGATCAATTAATGCTGAAAACCTCTGAGGGTGGTAGATACCAGCATAAAAAGAGGGAGGAGATCAGAAGGGGCTTTCATTAAAAAAAAAAATAAAAAAATTTAAAGATTGATTGTCATCTCTTCATTTACAGGTCAAAGCAAACCCAATGTTCCTTCAGCATCCAAAAATCACAGACATTTCAATTTCAGCGCGAGGGAGATGTTACCAGATGCTATAAATCAAGGACCTGGGCTGCAGGGTTACATCACGCGTCCAACCGTGCAGTATGTACATCAGTGTGGTGGGTAACAGAGCGAGGCAGCCCGGCCGACAGAGTCCATGTGCCTTGTAAATATTATTACTACATAGCATGGAGCCTCAGCGGGCGTAAAGCTTTAAGTCAGACTGGCAGTTTGTTTTCATAATTTGCAAGCCCATTGCCTTTGCGTGGGAATGTGTTTTTTCTGCACGTGTGTGCGTGGCGGTGGACACCCCAGATGACTGTCAGGAGTGTCACCATGAAATACTTTGGAGGCCAGGTCACGGGACTGAGTAGGTTAATGAAGCTGTTGTGCACAGTCAGGGATTTGAGTGATTCTAAAGACTGACTATAGCACAGGCACTCTAGCCTTTTCCTACAGTGGTTTACCAATATCTTCTGGCTGTGTGTAAATCTGGTTGTGGTGTGTCTGGTAACTGACAGAGAGAAGATATTTGACATCGATTCTGCTGCCTTTGTTGGTATCCAACTGCATCTTTGCACCTAGAAGTGGCTGGGCTTCCCCCCTCCCCCCCATATTTGAATGATACTTGCCCCCCAAAAAAGGAACAACCAACCAACCAAAAAAAGACAAAAACCTCTTCATGGTATTGTACCTATTTTTAGTGCAATTATTCAGCAGACATAATGTTTTCATCAAAATGAGAAGACCCTTGAATAAGTGACAGCCTCAGAGAACTCAGTGGTGGTCAAAGAACACTTTAAAGCTGAATCTCTCTCATAGTTCAGGAGAATAACCAACCACTTTGGTTGCTCCCTTGCCAGTATCCTGAGAAGAAAACGATAAACTTCCAACAGACCTCAAGTGTTGTCTCCCTATTAAAAAACAAATAACATTTTTTTTTATTCTCAGAAATTTTTCTGGGAACGGGAAAAATGTTTCTAACCTGAGTATGTAGAAATTGGACTTAGAGTCAGCCTGCACCATAGCAAAATGAACAATTGCTGATGGACACTAAATCAGAAAAACAGTGATTTTCAAGTCTACACGAAAGGTTTTGACTGGTCAGGGCAGCAAAGGACAGCAGTCTATTCCTAATCAGTACAGGTATGGATTCTGCTGCAGTTCTTAACAGGTTAGGTCATTATTTCATTTCTATTACAGTGAGTTCTTCCAACTAGACGTTATCTTTAGGGAGGGATCCCTGTACACCTAGTTGTAGGCTCATTATCCTACCACTCAAATAGCATGATCCAGTTTAATTTACGGTGAAGATGACCACAAATTTTAACCAGCATAGTTTATGTAGAATCTGAGCCAAGGCTGGTAGGAAAACCTGTGTGTGCCAGAGAACTCTTCTCTTTATATAGCCCTTGTCATAAACATTTGTGAGTAAAGACTCTCTCAAGTCAAACTTTTTTTTTTTTTTTTTTTAATGGACACTTTTGGACCAAGGGATTTTTAGGAGGCACATATTTCATACTAATGGGTCTTTTATGAGCTCCAGGCGAGATCATCTAAAATTTTTGAAAGTTCTCAGGTGGTTTCACCCTGAAGTGGTGAACAGCTAATCACATGGAAGTTTTTAATGTTAGGAGCCACATGGTAAGAACTATTCAAAAGATTTCACTCTTGTTGAATCTGAACTCAGATCATACCTTTGTTTTAGCTTCCAATGGCAAAAGCAAATTCTTTGATTATAATTCAGATAAAAATGGCTCCAAATTTATTTGAGTCAACTGCTGTTTCACCTAGTTATGGGTATAAAGCCTGGTTCTGACTTACACTAAGACACCTTTCTGCAAAGAAAGCCTACGAGCAGCACAGTTATCATGTTCAGATTAGGATTAAGTCTCAAAATCCCTAAACTGAAAAACCAAAAGGTCATGGATGTCTTGAGCTGTTATTTGAGCTCATCAGTGTTGCTGTGACATAATTATATTTTTTAATATAACTATGTTATATGTGATAACAATATAGTGATTTTTTTTCCCCCAAGAGGTTGAGTTTGGAGAATATACAAATTTACTAGATACTTGCCTGTCTTGCTGTTGAAATTCATTTATGTTACAGGGCACAAAGATGTCTGAAATGGGATTTGAGGCCACTACGCAAAACAGAAACACACAGCTAATCTCAGTGCTTACAGGTTACAAAAACAGGGCAAACCACAGGTGAGAACTGCTAATTTTTTTCATCATTTCAAAACTTTAGCACCAAGGGACTAATTCAAAGCCTGCCAAATGGAAAGCAATGGAAAGCTTTGTATTGAGGTCAGTGGGTTTTAGATCAAGCCTCAGAAGCAGCTGACAGCTGCAATGACCCCCAGGTGAACTTCATGCTCTGGTTGAAAGATCCACACTTGCCATGACTGCCTGCCCGTTGCGTCGTGTCTTTGCTCAGCCTTGGTTCTCCTACGCTGAATTCTTGCTGCCAGCAGGTCAGGCAGAAAAGTGTGTGGTTTTCCAATTGCTATAGGCTGCTGCCCAGTCATCGGTTTAACCTTTTGAGAGCCCTGCCCTGCGCTGAAAAATTCATAGCCGCTGAATCACACCCATGACCTCAGCTCCTGCACCAAAGACATAATGACTGTGGAATTCCTCTGCCTAGGGAAGGAAATACTGGAGTCTCCATAGGTTTTGTCTCTTGTAACTGGGGAGCACTAGGGCTGTCATTCCACCTGATGGACAGTCCCAGCAAAGGAAACAGTGAGGTGTCTGCTCTTCTCCCAAATACCAATCATACTATTCTGCATGTAGAGGCAGCTTTCTATTTTCTGATCTCAAAGAGCTATGAAAATATTAATTAATCAAACAAAAAATGTTATACTTTCATGTACACTAATACTTGTTTCCATATATGATAATAATAACTTGCTAAAAAATAACTGTTTAGCAAACCAACTACTTTGTCAAAAATATAAACAATAACTGCTAGAAAGCAAGAGTTATCTGCCCAATGGACAGTGAGTGTCTAGGGGAGACACAGATACTAAATCTTGCAAGTTGTTTAGCTCTTTTACTTCCCTTTTTCTTCTAATATTAGCTGTTTCTCATGACAATCTGCATTCCTTATAGACTAGTGACAATATGTATTCATTTATACTCCTGATTATTTATTTGGAAGAACCTACTTGCAAACACTGTAGCATTTATTCTAAGTATACAAGCACTAAAGCAGACACTGAATACAGTAAGAATGATTGCAGTATCAGGACCTGGCAAAAGCCCATTGTAGTGAAAGGAAGGAATCCCATCGTCCTCAGTGATCTGGAGAAGCCACCAAAGATTCAGCATATTATTCTGAGATTACCCTAAATTGCCTCAACTCATGGTTATCTTGTCTGAACTTGCGGATAGCTGGTCCAAAGCTATCCACACTGTCTTGTTATTCTGAAGAAGAGACCTTCCAGGAAAGTATCTGCAGATGGTTTGTTTTCCCCTCCTTATGTACTTCATTTATAACCTCCAGAAAGAAGAAGGAGCTCATAAGTCACGGAACAAACTTCATTGGGATTAATGTTGTAGGACTTTTAATACCAAAGCTTTGAGGGCAACCTTAAAACTCACCTTAACTACCATTGCCATTCAACCCTTAAAACCAAGGAAGAACTTTGTCCAGAAATAGATGTCAGTTCCCCTCTTAATAGACTGACCATTTGCATCATTGGCCCAGGATTCATGACAAAAACTGAAACTGCAAGGGAAAAAAAAAAAATATCCCAGGAGGATATGGAATTATTTGTGTGCCAGTTATTGTAACTAAAATCTAACTTTAAATGCAGAAGGAGAATGCTTTTTGTGAACAACACTCTAAACCCATGGTCAGAAATATGAGCTTGTTGATCCTGCCTTGAGTGGAAGGTGGACCAGATACCCTTTGTAGGTGTTTTCCAACCTGTATCATGCTATGAGTAGCCACAGGCTTTCTGTATGTTTGCAACTCATTCGTTTAGCCGTCCATACTCAATTTCCCCACTGATAAAGTGGAAGAGTCGCTTATTTCCTTACCAAAGAACAAACCTCCAAGAGTTCTCAGGAGATAATTTTAAGAAAGGGATACTGAGAACACTCCTTCAACTGAACTGTTCCAGAGAATCTTCCTTTTGATTTGTTCTTGGCAGCATTCACCTAGACAGAAGAACATTTTAAAATTAGATGCTTTTTAGGCTTTAAGGATTGTCGACCTGAATAATCTCAGCATAAATGTTGCCTTCATGCTCAGACATGCCCTGTTAAGGATATTGTGTTTTTGCCCCATCTGAGCTGCCTCTAAAATACCTGCAGTGTCTACATGGGGCATTTAGATCTGACACAAAGCCTACAACAGATCTGTGCTTTACTAGAGAGGCAGCTAGAAGTGAGATGAAGTCCCCGGGGGACCTCATGTGGCACTAGACTTAGTGATCCAAGCTGAGCCCCACATCTCTGTGTGACCTGTTTATCTAACTATCTATCTCCTTCACTCACGGTCCTTGGAAATCTGAGGTTATTTTAGTACTACGCATTTAATGTTGAAATATTTTAGTGTATCCTGTAGGTCCTCCAGCTCCACTTCAGAAAGATGCAGGTCTCCCAAGAGGTCCTGTGTCATGTTTGTGAGCCCTGTGCAGATGTCTTGGTTACTCCATAGTCTCCGCCCCATATGTCTATTTGGAGAATGACATCTTGCCTGTAGTCAGTTTAGTTGCTGTGCTCTGAGGACAAAATTCAGGTCAACAGCTGGTAGATGTCTGTTTTAGGGTCATCTGCATTACTCTTCAGGATCCACCTGGCTGCACTGAGTAGTTCTCCAATGACTATAATAGGAACTTGCACACCCAGCTCACATGAACACACCAGCACTGAAGACAGCTGGTGTTAGGGCTCTGAACCAGTGTCTAAATTCCACCCTAGCCATTCCCAATTCATTTCACCTCCCTCTCTAACAACCCTGCTTCGCACTTGACATCTATATCTAGCCAATAAATACTAAAACAGATTAGTCAAATTGCCCTCTGGATGTGCCTGTCTCTTTTTATTGACTATAAAGTAGCCCAGAAAACTAGTCTAGGCTTAAAATTTTACTTTTAGTGGGCTAATATCAGCTGAAATGAAATCCCACCCTAAATATACAGGATGTTATGAGCATTAGTTCGTATATTATCAACAATAATCTGTAGTTTAGGGAAAATTTAAACAGAAGAGGTTAGAGATTTATAGATGTGTAGGTGAAGGGTTATAAAATGCATGTGTGTGTGTAGGCTGTGGGTGTGCATTCTTTAATACATATGTATGTGCACATATTTATCTATACCTGTATATTTATATAGGCAAAGAAGAATGAATACTTTCCATATAGTGCATTCAATGAAATGAGCAGATTTTAGAGCCAGAGGGATTTGCTATGACCATCTAGTCTGGTGTTAAATACAAGATCAGATGTAGATACATGGGAACATAAGCAAAAATATTGTCTGTTTCACCATTTCTGTCTTCTGTGGAGCAATGCTGGCTCCCCAGCTTGATCTGTAGTGACGACGCTTGTGCAGTTGCAGACAGCAAGGAGGGGAGGGATGTGATAAATGAGGAATTGAGAGGTGGAGAGCTTTGGCTCCTCACACTTGGAGTGAGTCACCCAGCATGGAGGAGCCATTGCGCTCCCAGCGTAGAGGCAGGAAGCCTTCCATAAAAACATGAGCAGCAGTAGAGTCTGGCTGGGATCAGCCCAGGACTTTAGACTGCTGCTGCTTTCTTTGGTGCTTCTCATGTGTATGCATGCTCTTTCGTTGCTGGATGGCTATGAATATGTGCCAGATGTGTTGCATGTGCTTCTTGCAGCAAACTGAACATTTTGCAGCCTGCTGTTTCCCGTTATTCAAACATATTTTTTCTATGTCGTACCTATAAGCAGTCACACAAGTTAACTATAGCTTGTCGAAGGTCAGTCTAGTGTTGAAAGTATCTCTGAAGGAGAACCGAGGTCTACCACAGTGACCTTGAGTGAGTCAGGCTGGTTTAGGAATCCAGCAGTTCAAAGAGGTGCTGGGACAAATTATCAAAAGCAGGTACTGTGGTTTCATTCACCCATGGCTCCTGAGACACTTTTCCAAACCCAGCCCTTAATCTCTCTGATCCTCAGTTCATCTCATCTGTAAAACAGGATAAAACTAATGCTGCCTTTCCCTATTTAAAATATAAGGTGATCAAAGCAGCAGCTGTCTGCGTGCGTTTGTCTGCATAGAGTCATGTGTGTGCATGTGTGAGTGTTTGTGACGTGCTCAACATACATATTTTTATAAAGCAATATGTGTAGGGCCTTTTAGGGAGCAACACCTATTACAAACAAGCATGACCTAACTGACTTTTTAAATCTTTCTCTCTTATGTATGAAACACTGGGACATCTGCTCAGCCTTCCAGCACCTTGGAAAGATAAATACATGTATTTTAGGTGATTTCTAGATGGGAAAAAGAGGTGCGTTGAACACATATGTGTTCATAACTACCTAGAGGCAAGCAGGGAAGGTAATCTGGGGAGCTGTGACTCCTGTCACAGGGACAGCTGCTTCTCCTCAGGACTGTCGGGATGGAGAGTGACAAGCTGAGGACACACTGGGTCACCGCTATCTCCCCCGGTGAAGCCAGCGTGGCTCCACACTGAGTCCATGGGGGCCGGTATCAGAGCCCACGGCGGAAGCAGATGGGCAGCTTGATCCTCGTGTCAAGAGCGGGCAGTGAAAACACGCCGTTCGCCACCTGCCTGGGATCCACGGGGCCAGGCATGGAGCCGACTGTCGCAGCACATCCCGCCACGCTGACAGCATCCTCAAGACTTGGCTTTCACCCTCCTGCCTGTAAGGTTTGGTGTTATGTATCACCTGCCAAAAGATGGAGTGGAAGGCCTTGCCGCCTCTGGAAAAACACTCAGCAAACGAAGGTTCTTGGGACAGGGTGTTCCTGCCGTCAGTAACTCCTGGGCAGATTGTGAATCCTCTCCGACTGTGCTGTAGGTGTTGCCTTGCCGAGGGAAGGGTAGAAAGACTGGGCAATTTCAAGCTAAAATCTCAGAGCCTGACCCACCTTCAAAACTGCAGATTACCACTGAGTAGGTAGAGAGTTTGCTGGTCGTCTTCCTTTTTTTTTCCATGCAAAATAATATTAGAGTTTCATTTTTAAAAAACAATAAGGAAAAAGAAAAACTTTGAAAGCTTTAAAAATGGAAAACTGTGCATTATTTTTATTTTGTTACAGAAAAAAACTGTAGCATAAACCCCTTTTTGTTACCAGTAGAAAAATGTCACAACAAATGCCAAGAAGCACCGTAAATTGAGGACAGCGGGGAGGAAGGGTGCCAGCAAGCAAGCTGCGACAAGAGGAGAAGTGATTGCGCAGTGCAGAAGTTGTTTCAGAGCTTCGTGGAACTGCAGGTCAGAGGTGGTGGTTCGATGCTCAAGTGCCTCTCCTTGGATAAGATCGGCTGTCACATTTCATCAAATACCCTGTACTAAACCCAAAGCATTTCAGCTATCAGGGCTGAGATTCATGCGCCTTAATTGTCCACACACAAACAACCGTGCATCAGCAGAATGAGCCTCCGGAGGTGTCTGCTTTCCCCTCCTGACTGCTGGGAGAGCTGCAGGTGACTATAATCCTCATTCAAACACTTCAGTTTGGTGCCCCAGATAGATGAAATGAATGTGGGCTCAGAAAACTTAACGATGAACACAGCTAAGGAACAGGAAGCCAAGAGAATCGAGGTGGGCATAACACCTGTTTGTAAAAGGGATTTGGCTCAGCAAGAAATGTCCAGGAGTCCTTTGCAAGGGCACCATCACTCAGATCTCAGAGGAGAGAAACACCCTTTTCCCACTCTCGCTTCTCTCCTTCCCATGTACCAGTTTAACCTGTGGAAAAGTTCTCTTGGTCCCAAATCAGGCTACAAATGAGCAAAACATCCAAAGCTGGTGATGTGTATACAAGCTGCACAGCTAAAAGTCAATTTGACATAGTGCACCCTATAATACCCATTTTCTCCCGGGAAACAAAAGCAAACAGGAATAAGAAAAGGCAACATTTACAGTTCTGGTTTATTCTAGACCAGAATACATATGCTCTCCTCTTTTCATAAAATTCAATATTTCAGCAACTGTTTGATTCATACTGGTTAACAGGTGGGTGCATGATTATGCTGGTAATTTAACCTAATCCAGAAGAAAAGGGTTTGAGGCCAAACAAAGCAGAAAATAAAAGTGTCGACCAGGAAACAAACAACAAGTGTGAGTGGAAAGACATCTCAGTGGGAAATAGAGGAAACTGTGGATAGACATAATGCAATACCTTGTCGAACCGTGGTCTGTCAGACTCTGAGAACTTCAAGTACTCGGATGTTAGTGAGCCCTGTGCCTTGTTGGGTTCTAGGGCACACACTTTTATCCATTAGCATTCAAAATAAAGTCATAATTTTTGGCTCATTTGCATGGAAAAAAACTTTCATGATCCTACAGCTGTTCTCTCCCCAGTGTTTGTAATTTTATTACTCAAATATCAACTTTCACTGTCCAAGTGCAATGAAAACATAATATTTAAATATAAGCCCCATTTACCTTTCAAGTATTTTTCCTGTCCAAAAAATTCCTAGTAATTTGTGTCTAATTCAGGCCCTGAACTCATTATTCATCTTTTCTGTGTGCCTATTCATATTAATAGGTGCTAATTCTACCCTTGTGACATCATCACTGTTCCTAAGGCAACGGACTGTGATGTCAGAAACACAAGACAATAGCCTCTGGTTATGAATAAGCAAGTGGGGAAAATGAGTAATGAATTAATTGAAAGGCTCGTAGACTGTAGCAAAATATCTCAGGATCCAAACTTCCCACAAATGTTTTAACATACATTACCAGCTTAATTTTGAACAGATTAGGTATTGGCTGGGTGCACTGGGTGTGGGCCATTTGTGCGTGTGTGTGTTGGATTCTTGATGGATAATGTTATGTTAGGTGAATAGTATTTAGTCATGCTGTGCTCTAATGGCTGTCATCTCATGAGCTTTAGAGTATTTAATTTCATAACTGAATAAAACAGTCTCTTATCCAAGTCTGGGGCAAGGATATCAGCGTAGCCTTGTTTAAAAAAAAAAAAAAAAAAGAAAAAAAGAAAAAGGACGAAAGATCTACTTGGTTATCTAGTCCAATGTCCTTGGTAATGTAAATAGTGTGTTATACTGTATATAAGTTGAATATAAGTTGCTTTCCTCAAGAGAAAATTTTGCCATGGGCCAGCTAGCAGGGAAGGTGTTTTTTTCCCCTGCCCTCCATGTAGGTTGCTAGCTGAATTTTCCTTCTTCTCCCTTTCTTTTGCTTAATTTTTATTAACCCCACGCATTGATTTTAGCACTTAGCACTTCACCAGATAATTCCCTGTGCAACCTTTGCTTCTTTTTCACTAAACACGATGGACTAGATCCACAAAATTATTCAGGAGCTTAGCTGAAATGTTAAGATTATAAGTTTAAAATGTAGGTTTCTGATACACAACCTTTCCTCCCTATCTTGCATTCCTTAACTCACACCATCTCCACTGCACCTACTTCTGGGTCCTTACCCAGAGCCTAGCTTGAAGGGCTCCCAGTCGCTATTTTCAGGTGCAGAGGTCTGAGGTCTCTGCCACCTGAAACAGACACCACAGTATCGTGAAGGAAGGATAGCCCCATCTCTAGGCCAGATTGCTGTGCACGCTTTGAAAATTTGTCTGCAAAATGAAACCCTTGATTTTCCCTCCCAGGCTTTGTTTCCCACAGGAGAACCGGCTTCACAGCGCTGCCTACATTGCAAGGTCTTGAAATAGATGCAAAGAAACCCTAGGCAGCAAATGAAATGTCAGCTCATGGTTCCTTGGGACATCTGTTTAAAAAAAACCTCAGAAACTCCCATGACTGCCAACAAGCTGAGTTTTACAATAGTTAGACATGCCAGAAAAAGGGTCGAAGATCTGTCTGAATCCAGATGGCCTACTGGGCTAGTATGGTTAAAGCATGCCAGTTTCTGTAGCCAACAGCACAGAAGGGAGTGATTTGGCTAGCATTATGGCCATCTGCCTCTAACTCCTCAGCCCAAATGACCGGATACCCACTGCAGCTGAATCAACAGTGCAAGTGCACAGCAAATCTCAAATTTACAAGGCTGGATCTGTATCAAGGTGCTTCAAAATGGTGATCTGGGCTAGGAAGTCAAAGATAGATGGGCCAGATGCTGGCGAGATCCCTGAAGTGCTCTACAGATAGTTGCTTTCCTTGTGTGTCTCTTTACCCACCTACTGGGAATATTTTTTGGTATTGTTTACAGTAATTCTCTGTTGATATGTGCATTCATACTCAAAACAATTAGAAAAAAAAAAAGACACACCAAATCCTGAGGCAAAATTCAGTATAAAGTGGACACTGAGTCCAAGCTTGAAAAGCAATGTTAGCATGTTATAGTGATTTGAGACAGTGATTCAAGACGTTATTCTTGTGGTATGTTTCTTGGTTTGCTTTGATTTGATTTGCTTCTATTTGGTTATTCTGGAAGATCTATACATGTAATTCATCCCAGCTTAGAGTAAGATATCAGACACAGTTAGGTTAGGAAGCATCTGTGTGAAGATAGAGATACAAGGTAGAGTTTTGTACATCTGAAATAACCGCTCCACTCATTCTCTGTGGTCCCTTGAGGTCTTGGGATCAGTTACTGAAGCCCAGAGCTCATTAATTGTTCTGTAAAGCCAGTTCTTCTGCTTTTATGACGGAAGAGTATGGAGTGGCTAGCTTCTCTGGGGACTTTTACACTCCTGAAGTTTAAAGTTAGGAAAAAAAACCCTTCATCTAAAAACTTCATCACACTTTTGAAAAGTAATTGCTAGGGAGGTGAGACAGATTGTTCAGCCATCCTGTGGTTATTTCTGAGATTTTTTTAAATGTCCCCAAATCTGGCCAAAATAATCTTGAAGCAACTTATTTCAATAAGAATGTATGTGTAGACATACCAGCTCAGACCAAAAAGGTCTTTAGGAAGAGACTCATAGGAGATGCCTAAAAATAAATACGAGAAAAGGGCAATTTCCCCCACATATTCTCTTTGATCTCCTGTGGAAATGGCTAAGGGAATTTCACAAGAACCAGGGCTGCTGACTTTGGACATCTTTAATTTCAAATGTCAAAGTATTTGTACAGAAATTTTTTAATGTTTTAAAAATTCACTTTCCATTCTCAAAATCTGTCAAAAGTAACAGTGGAGAGTTACTTTCTAGGGACTTTTGCCTTTTAGGAGAAAAACTATTTGCATGCAATTTCCCAGTCAGTTCTAAGAATTACTAGGGAAAAACATCTATTGAAATACACAGCGTAACTTCAAGTTTCTGAATTGATCGGAGTAAGGTTTTCAACAGATTTAAAACACTGAAGTAACAACATGGAGTGGCTACCCATACAGCCCATGTATTAACCTTGTTTAGCATATTATTTGACATTATTAGCCACTTTCAATTTTGGCGTTGTATTTAATCAAAAAGTAGATAATACCAGGAACAACTCAGAAAGTTATGTGGTGCATGTAATATGGCTGAACAGCTTCAGAGAAACAAAATTTTGAGATGATCCCTGTATATATAAGTCTCAGCTAAAAGTCTCATTATGTGCGTTTGGAAATTAAGATCAGAATTTGCATTGACTTCTTGTCTGATGGACGACCCAGCGATAAGCATGGTGGAGATCAGACTTCATCATGGCATTTTTCTACTGGGGCATTCTGTGAACGTTGTAGTAAAGCTAGCAACCATGGCAATGCAACTGCTGATTATTTTGGGTGAAACTACTGTTCCTTCTATATTTCAAAAAAACATATTCCAAAGAAATGAGAGGGGATGGAGTTCATTGCTAATACTATAAAATGAAGGAAGCAAAGCTGGCACACAGCTCCTCCAGGATCTGTCTTGCATCTATTCCTCAAAGCAAAAACGAAAAGCAAAGGAACTGTGTATTTATTTAATTATGTGATGCAAGGGCATGTCTCCGTGGTAGCTGGAGTCACTGTGATTTCACGTAATGATTTCAGTGGACGTCAAATGACGCTCTGCTTGAGTTCCAGGACATTTGTGTGCAGCCAGGCTGTGCCGGTGGGACAGGCACTTTGTAGGTAGGACATGATGTACAGCCCCGTATAATAATTGCTGGTGCTGTGTTGGATCCAAAGGCCAAAGGGAGTTGCAGTGCTTTATCAATTTTCTCATGTGGGGTCTGCTTAGAAAAGAGATTAGGAAGCCCTGTTCGGGGGGAAACTGGTCTTTGACTGTCTTTGTTTTTCGTGGTTTTCACTCAGACCTTTAAGCCTGGAGGGAGCAATGCACAGCTCTATTTAAATAATCCACTTGTATATTTTGATCCATAAATGCTGATTTTATTTTTTGGAATTACATGCTTACATTGCTATGTTTTGGGTGCTGCAAAATACCATTAAAAAGGAGGGTTTTGCTGAGGTTTTTTTTTTTCTTGGTTTTTTTTTTTTTTTTCCCTTTAAATGTAAGACTGTGGTGGGTCTCTGAGGTTCATATTTGGCTCTAAGAGATCAATCCCAGTCAGCTCTGATGGATCCAGTTATTTTGGCCAATGGTTACCCTTCTGCTAATTCACTTGTGGGGAAAAAAAAAAAAAAGAAAAAAGGAGAAAGAAAAAAAAGAAGTAAAAATGTTGTATGGTGGTTCTAAAGTCCTCCCATCTATTGAATTCATCACACACATACACACTGAGAATGGAATCCATCCATCCTTCAGTATCATGAGTTTGGGTTAAAGAGCTGCATGGATGGGAAAGTTTTATAATCACATTCCCTGGACTGAAATTATGTGGTAAAGATCAGGTTAACCTGGGTATAGCTGGCTGCCAGAAAACACAGAAAATGCCTCAGGAAGCCAACCTTTCTGCTCTGCCTGAGCTTTAAAACACAGTATGTGTGTGCATGTGTCTATTTATGCAACGAGAGAGAGACACACACATACACACATATATACGCCTCATTTAAATGGAGACATACATGCACACACACTTACACCAAAATTCATCCCTAGCGGTAATTTCATTGGCGTCAATGTACTGATATATGGGACAAACTCAGACATTTATCTTAATGAATAGGTGAAATCTGTCACTTAATATTTGCAGTGAAAAAGACTCTTTTTTTTTTTTTTACATGAGTATTTCACACTGGATAAAATGTGGACCAAAATTTGAAAGAAGTGGATACTCACACCAGCAAAACTTCGGTTTATGTCTTAGCTGACTCAGCTGCCAAGATTTCCTGTTGTCAACAAATGTGTTGAGCTTATACTGGGATGATTCAGAGCAGGGGCCTGGGTAGGTGCTGTGTATCGTCTTTCCTCTTGCGGGCTCTCTTTCTCTCCCTATGCATTAATTGTAAGAGAAGACTAGTCAATGAAAATCTAATTGCTGAGTATCCAAAGCGTGGAAGATGTCTGATCGTATCAAATGAGCAACCAGATCTAGTAAAAAACAGCAAACCTGATGTCATGAACAATTTCAATGCTGGCACCTTGTTACCACTTTAGAGTGTTGAAAGCTAATTCCCTTTTTCTAAGGAACTTTCCCCTAATAACTTTTCTATTAAAATTGTCATGCTCATTTTTTAATTTTTTCCTTTTCTTAAAACTGGTATCAGTTTCTTTTTTTCTTTGCTACTGAAAACCATTTTTTTACTGCCTAGAAGGTAGATTTTAAGTAAACCAAAAGATTTGATAGCTTCAAAAATTATTTTGAACAGAAAGTACTTTATGGTTTTTTTTTTCCTAAAAACTGTAATATTTTTATGTTAGTGTAAGAAAATAAAGCTTCATAGTGATTATGTCCTTTCACTGAATTTGTCATTTTTTGAGTTAATACTGTTCTTTTTGATAAAAAGGAAAATATTATATTAAAATAATATAAAAAATCATTAGTAGCATACTATAAAGCACTAACTCCCCACATTAAAGAGCACAGACCACCAGTAATTCATACAGACCATTGTGGTGGTCCACAAAATAAACATTTTGGAAGCAAAGCAGTAGGGGATCCTAATAGTTGTATGAAAAATGATCCAACAGAAGTTTTCTCTGCTGTTCGGGTCTTCATCAAATGGAAAAATTAAATGAACTACTGCTTTGTGGCATGGTTGTACGTGGTATTGAGAAATCTGTACTTGCTAAAAGAGTACCAATATCTATGCAGCTGCCTCAGAGCAAACTTCTTCATGGGACAACTCTCTGGGAACTTTCTGAGAATACCATAGGGGTTTTTCAGCCTGTTCTGAGCCGCAAATTTCAGCAGTTACTTCAGAATTAGCTAGTTTCAAACATATAGTGATCAAGAACTTGCAATGGACTTTGGTTTTGGCCTTAAAGTCTTTGAATCACCTGTGTTCACCAGACATACCCAGTTCAGTTGTGTGCTCTACATGAAGACTGTATATAGTCTATAGACTAATCCGTACATTAAGCAGAAGGAATTCAGAGATAAGCAGTGGCTATCAGTTTATGCAGAAACACTGAAAAACCTAAAGATGCAACACAGAGTGATAGCAAGAAATTGAGAGAAATATTAGCCTGAAAATCCAGGAAGAGTGTGGAACATGAAAGAGGGCGAGCAGTTATTTCGTGTTATTCAGAGGGGGATGATTTGAATTAATGGGATGAAAAATGGAAAATTCAGATAGAAGATTGTAAGACCTCTAAACACATGAGAGCCTTAGGAGAAATTTTTAGAAAAAGTAGTGTATCGTCTGGGATCCTGAAAGCTAGACTGGCTGCTAAAGCTGCATGCCTACTGGTGAACTGAACAAGGTCAGAGGGCCCCAAGAGCAAGTGTCACGGCAAAGTTCACATTCATACGGTGGGATTCTCTTTCTCCCAAGATGAGGTTGACATAATCCATCCTGATGACTGAGAATCTAAAGGCCCGGCAGCCTAAACTGATTTCTGCATCCCACATTAGGTGATGCAAAAGTGAGGGCTTAAGTCTTGCCAGTGGACAAAAGTGGATTAACCCTTTTTGTTTTGAAGCTATTTCAGATGTGCTCAAAAATAACTGCTGTAGTCCACTACAATCACTCTCCTGGATTGCGACACTGTCTGTATTTCAGCTCATGGATCAGGGTGCTCCCTTGGAGACAAGGTGGGGTGTTATCAACAAGTCAATGCAGGGACGTTTATCTCTGCACTGTCACTCACTGCAGAGCTAGTTATCTCTGAACGGGCTGATACTGCCTCTTCTCACCCAGAGAGAGAGGTGATAGTGGTGCTATCTCTGAGGCTTTACACCCAGCTCTGGCCTCAGTTAACATCCTCTCTTTGATAGGAGAGGAGGAGGAAGGGCCATGGTAGACCACAGGCTCTGGTGCCAGATATAGTCAGCGAGGGAGGTCGGGATGAAGGGGAAGCTGTAAAGCAAGATCATCTGGGTGGTTTGCACAGGAAGGGTTGCTTTATCTATGATGTATTTCACTCTCAGATGAAGATATCCATAGCCAGCAGGCTGTTTGTTCCCCTGGCATGATGGAGGGTTGGTGGAGAATCTCAAAGTGAGGTGCCGCATAGGTGGGCAGAGCAGCTGAGCTTGCTGACGCTGCCGAGCAGATGGCTGCATGTATTTGTTAAATGCTCTTAGATGCCGCGACACGGGTGGGGAACAGTCGGGGGCAAAGACAGGTCTCCCTGTCAGGTGCCTGAAAAGCACAAGTCACTAAGACAAGTGATGAGGAACAGAGAGAGAGGTGGCAAAATGGAATGAGTCAGGAATACACAAGCATTTACCAGCTTTCTTGAATAAAGATGCCATGTCAAGTCCTTTAACTGCTGTCACTCATTTGTCCTCAGAAATGGGTAACTCCTAAACTGGCTATTAAGATCTTTGCCTGGTGGGTAGATACATGCACCTGGAGCTCTAAATACACTCTCCAGTATTGCATTCTTCACCCAGGGTGGGGAAATAAGCAAACTGCTTGCAAAAGCAGTATTTACACTTCTTCAGTATTTAGAAAATGCCCACTGTTTCTGCCAGGCCCACAAAATATATGGTTCTTGGGTTGCAGATAGCCTTCACAGGCTTCGTTTGGTCTTCTGAGTGATGAGTCAGCACACATTCTGCTCTCACTTGCCCAATCAATGTGCATAGGTCTCATATGAGTAATCAATGCACATATGTCTCTTGGTAATTTAGGTGGCAAGATGGACTGCAAATCTTCTCCTGGAAAGAGGCAAAGGACCGGGAGAGGAAATCAGGCAACTGGGGCAAAGGATATTGTCAAGGAAGGGACAAAGCATAGACTACCTGATATTGATGAAGTCGACAACTTCTATGGCCCACCTGCGTAGTTCACATCTGGTTTGCACCTGCAACATCAAGAATAGGCTGTTGGTCAGTCTGTGTGGCTTATTTAACTTGCCCTTGTGCCAGGATCCCCAGGAGGAGTCTGGAGAGCACTATCTCCTTTAGCGTGGTCAAATAATATCACATCTCCTCGGTTCTCCCAATGCAAATGTGAGAACCTAGATCATTCTTGCTGGCTGGGTGACAAATGTTTAGTATGCAGACAGAAGCATAATCCACTGGCTCCACATCTGCCACCCTCCACCTCCCCTCGTTTCCTGTATTAAATCCACAGGAGCTGTGAAACTATGACAGAAGCAGGAGTCATAGAATCATAGAATCACAGAATCCTAGAATAGTTTGGGTTGGAAGAGACCTCTAAAGGTCATCTAGTCCAACCCCCCTGCCGTGGGCAGGGACATCTTCAACTAGATCAGGTTGCTCAGAGCCCCGTCCAACCTGACCTGGAATGTGTCCAGGGATGGGGCAGCCACCACCTCTCTGGGAAACCTCTGCCAGTGCTTCACCACCTTCAGTGTAAAAAAATTTCTTCCTTATACCTAATCTGAATCTACCCTCTTTTAGTTTAAAGCCATTCTCCCTTGTCCTGTCGCAACAGGCCCTGCTAAAAAGTTTGCCGCCATCTTTTTTCTAAGCCCCCTTTAAGAACTGACAGGCTGCAAGAAGGTCTCCCCGAAGCCTTCTCTTCTCTAGACTGAACAACCCCAACTCTCTCAGCCTTTCTTCATAGGAGAGGTGTTCCGTCCCCCTGATCATTTTTGTGGCCCTCTTCTGGACCCGAAGATTTCTTGCTACCTATCCCAAGTTGTAGAAAACTCATAGTACCAAATGGAAACCATGTTTCTGTCCAAAACAACTTCCATCACATAAGTAAGAGTTGGAAAATGCATGAGAGTTTTATATTTATTATTCTAGTAAATCTTCCTCCTCCTTTCAATGTCTTCTGGTGTGCAGTAACATGCAATGCACCACTGCACATGATATACTTAATAAGATCCTTATTTCTCCATCTTTCAATTCTGTTATTTATTGCCATGACCCAGACAAGGTGGTATCTGAGAAGAGCTGACACAGGCACTTACGTGGCCAAGGGCCAAATCCAGAACTGGTGCAAACCTGTTTGATTCCACTGTAGTCAACAGAACTATGTCAATGTCCATTGCTTGTAATCCCATCCCTCAAGTCAAAGCTGTACAGCTGGTTTGTTTCCTTTAATATGTAGGATAGATGGTTAGCAACTGCTAAAATGTTAACTCCTATTTTTCTGATTTAAATTGCTGCATTAAATTGTCTAGCATGAGACAATAGGTAAGATTTTCCAGTGTAGCTAATGACTTGAAGAACGTCTATATTTTTTCTCTTTCTCAAGACCCAACTTTGGAGATTAAAAGAACAATGATTTTCCTGATCTCCTGAAGATTCAACAACCTTAAAATGTCTGAAGTTGTCTGGCTGGAATCACTATTTCTAATTTTTTAAGTCATTGTATGTTTCTGTTGTCCAAGGAAATCTCCACAATGCACAGGAGTAAGTAAGATAAGAGACAGAGTGAAGAGAACTTAAAAAAGCAAGAACACTATATTGTTCTTAGCTGAAAATAGATTCAGAAATTAAATACAAAATAACACAATGTGATTTTCTTTCAGCTGGGTAGAGATTCTGAAGGAAAAAATGAGAAGTGAAAATAGGGAGAATAAAGAGAGAAAGAGTCAGAGAGAGACCAAACTAGAAAAAGAAGAGGAGATTTTGTGTGTGTATGTGTGTGTGCATGCAAAACTTTTCCACTAGAGGAGAGCTGTGTTGGTCTGGAATTCCAGTCCAAAGGAATGCTCCCATAAATTAACTCATTTTTGTTTTTTCAAACATCAGTTAGCCTCACCACAAGGTCTCGGTGCTGTGCCATTTCCAAACCACTTTGGGACTGTCAAACATAAATCATGGGGTGTGGAAGCAGTGGAGGCAGAGAGTTATGATCTGGGCACAAGGTGCAAATTGCTTAGAGTTAGCGCCAGATTTCTCCCCCCACCCCCCCACCCCCTTTCACTGCAAGGATTTTTTTTTATTATTCCTTTTCTTGTTCTTTTCATGCATTTCTTTCTTCCTCTCTCTTCCCCACTGCCTCTTCTTTTTTTTTTTAATTATTACTGTAAGCAGGGAGAATTAACAAGAAGCAATTAGGGTAGCATTTACTATATATAAGACCTCTATTGGAATGCTGCTCCCAGGATGACATCCATAGTAAACTCTTACCCTGCTGAGGTAGTATTTTGCTCTCTTTTCTTTCTTATTTCCCTCCCCTTCCCTGTTTTCTGTTCTCTAGCAGTGATGGTGGTCTCAGTCTCACAAAGAGGTCCAGCAATTGGAAGGATAATAAACTAAAGTTGCTTTTTGATAGCAATTACTGCTTCCTTGAACACATAACTCCAGTAACCTATGACACATTGGCTCTGATACTCACAGATGATTACAGGTGATTTTTTTGGTGGGGGCAAAGAGAGATCTAGAACTTGATTCTTAGGAGAGTGCTCTGCATAATCAGAAATTTAGGCTTCTTCTAGTTGCCTACCATTGGACAGCTCAAACCAAAGCAAATTAAAAAAGAAAAGTAATGGTCGAAAATACATGACTGAGTTTGTGCTCTTTTTCTCTCTCCAGTGATGATGTTGGATAACTATGGGGAGAAGTAAACAGACCTCTTTGGTCATCAAAGATATATCATTTAAACTGGAGTTCAGTAAAGCTTCCTCAAATCATCTATTCCTGTAAATTTCTTCTTCAAAATAATCTTGGGACATGACAGCATTTGCATGTTAGGAAGTTCTTACAACTGCATTATTCTCTCCTCTTACTCCATGATCTGGTTTCAGTCACTCTGTTACTTGCCTTGGAGTAAAGAAAAAAAAAAAAAATTATTCTGGTTCTGCCTCATCTTAGAACTATTGACATAAGTAAGCCTGGAAAGCAAGCATGGAGATTGATCTTCCAATAACTGAAGCTTGGACTCTAGTCTTGCCAATTTTCTCACCAAAACAAGCCTCTTAGTTGCTGATGGATCTTCTGGCCAGTTCCGCAGAAGAGAGGATGTTCCAGGAAATATGTCTAAGGTCCACAGACAATGTGCTATAACTCTTTGTAGCTGCCTTCCTTCATAAACCCACCTACAGTTTTATTTCCCTGTTACGTGTTTATTTTAAAACCACAGCATCTAATACTCTTAAGTCCGTGGAGTGGGAATTTCCTTTCTTATGGGTCTTATTCCCTCCTTTGGGTATAAGGACCTTGACTTTGTTTAGAAGAGGAGTGTCTGCATGACCAAAAGCTGAACTGGTTCCTTGTTTGGCTCCAGAACCACCCTAGAGATAATGGCACAGATTTGTTCTTACACTGAGTCCAGAGGAGCCTAAGTGCTGGAGTGCAGAGGTGAAGAAAGGCATGAACAAAGTGGACATCAGTTTGGCACGGGTTTTCATTTCATGCTTCTCAGTTTACAGACCCTGTGTAAAGTTTTCCAAAGAGTCCATTTGCAAATCTGTACGTTGTAGTCAACAGCTGCCTCATTTGCATTCCCCAGGGAAGGATTTTTTGCACATCTTGTACCATCCAGGCCGTGTAAAACATAGTCATTCCTGAAAATAGTTGACCCCTTTTTGCAAAATCATGATTAGGTCAGTCACATTTTCTTTGCAGCTAAGTACTTTAAAACCACTGTTCCCTTCCAAAACCTCTGCTCTAGGCCTTCCAGTGTTTTTATCTTGAGGGATCTGAGACAGCTTTAATTAAACCTTTCCCCATGAGATTTTTTTTTTTTTTTTTCATTTTTCACTATCACATTTCTTTCAGAGTTGAATATTGCATACAAACTGAAATAAGATATATCCTGCATTTAGATGTGTTTGAATTAAGCGTTGCCTGGCATGTGTTTTATGCTTGCGTCATAAACACTGCTGCACTGCAGTCTTGGCTCAGCTATCTTCAGTTAGAAGCGAGTGACTTGATTTCTACCCAGATGTGTCTTGTCCTGGGGAAAAAGGGAGAATGTCGGGAGGAGACATGAAGAACTGGTTATCCTCCCTCCAACCATTCCCCCTTCTTTCCTTTGCAGCATCCGCTGTCATAATCCAGAGACAGAAGATTTTGGATGCTTGAGAAACCAGCCAATGAGATTTTTATGTGCAAAGGAATTGTAGGCAGCCAACGCATTGTATGATAACCTTCAGGTGGCAGCGTAAACTACAATGGATAAACTTCAGCAGGTCAACTGATCGCACATTGGGAGGCTGAGTGACAGAGAGAAAAATATATAAGCAGAAGTAAGCTTTGGCTGTCAAGGAAACACAGTCTGTTTGAGTGGTGCTGTTGTAAAAAGAATCATTGTTGTTGGTGTGTGGGGGTTTCTTCTCCTAATAAAAAGTAATCTAATAAAACCTGCCAGCTTGTTTGCTTTCACACTTGAGTGTCCCATGTTGAGAAACGTATCAAGTTGAAACTGTATTGAGCAAAGCGTAAACAGCATTCTTCAGGAAGAAGTTCAGCTGGTTTAAGAGCACTTGGAGGTCTCAAAAGGAAAATATAAGGAGGGATTTGCATATAGCAGATGGAATGTTGGATTTTTCATAACAACATTAAAAGTCTCAGTTAGAGAGGGTCTGAGCCATGGAATTCAGATCCAGACTATCCATATCTACAAATTCATATGAGCTTTGAGCTGTGTGTTTTACTTGGTCCCTTACAGAGACATAGGATCTCACATAAAAACAAAGCACAATGTTTTACTTTGAATCTCCCGTTCCCCTGGGGAAAGCATTGGTGTTCAGCATTAGAAGTGAGTGAGCTGGGGTCATGAAAATTCATCCCTTGTGGCCTGTGCCAATATGATGAGGATATCTTTGCAACTGCTATCACAGAAGACCTATGAAAAAGGGAAAATGGGACAGGATCTACTCTTCCTAGGTCATTCCTAATAGATACTTGTCTGACTCACTGTCAGGCATCACCCGTGATGGAACATCCTCAGCTGCCTGGACACTTCTCAAGCAATCTAGTGCAGTGCTTCCCCCTGTTTACCAGCCTGTTCACGCATTCATCCCGCTTAGGGACATGGTTTAGTGAGCACGGTGGTGTTGGGTTGACGGTTGGACTCGATGATCTTAGAGGTCTTTTCCAACCTTAATGATTCTATGATTCTCAAATAGTCTTTGCCATTTTTGCCACAGGCAAATGAAGTTGGCTTTTACTTAATTGTGATCCGCTGTAACTCCTAGAAACTTCTCTGCAGAAATGCTGTGTAACCGCTTTCTAGGCGTCTCATGTTTTGTACAGATGGTTACCCCCACCTATCCACGCTACCTTGTATTGGTCCTTCCTGAATAAGATCCTATTTATTTCTGAATAAATTACCAGATCATGACAATTTTTGTGTTGATCTGTCCTTACTTAGTATTATGTAAAATCTTAACCAATGTACTTTCTCTTCCACTCTGAATCGTTAACGATGATGATGATTCATTACCGCCCATTATTCATTGTCAGAATTTTCCTTTGTAGAACCCACTTAATACATATTTCCATTTATACCTATTTTGTCAGTAGATTTTCCAGCAATTTTTGCCTCTAGCCCATGGTAGTTTAATCTATACTACGTTTGCCTAGTTTATTTCTGAGAATGTCATATGAGACAGTGTTAAAAGCTCTAATAAAATCGATGTATGCATTGGCAGCTACTGCTCCTCCTGTAGCTACAAACTCGTTATTGTCTATAGTAAGACATTAGATTGGTTTGACATGTCAGCTTTTACTTCTTGTCTTCTTTTTTTTGTTGGTCTTTCTGACTTTATCTCACTGGGCATCTGGGCTCGCTGGGCACATCCAAAGAAAGTTGGTCTGAATTCCCTTTACTGTGCAATGGTTGCGTTTGAAACAAATAAAGATCCCATGATTTAGCCAGCTTTCTCCCTCTTTGCACATCTTAACTTTCTTCTTCAATAGTATAATTTGCTTTATAGTCTTGATTGTTTATTTATAGAATGGTAAGCTTTCTTTTAGTCTTTTACTCTTTTACCTTTTTACTTTTTTTGTCTGTAGACCACCTCCAAGAAGACTTTATCAGCAAATTTTCTGAGTGTCTTCACAGGTACTTTTATAAAAATCACTGTTCACATTACACTAATCTCAAACAACTTTGAGATAAGAACTGAAAGAATGGAGGGAAAACTTCAGATCCAGGAATGTTATTGTCATGTGATCTTTTGGAAGCCCTGGCATTCATTAATAATCAATTGTATTAGGTAGTGGGAAAAGGCATTGACAAGCTGAGAACACATTTTCATGCCAGCTTGGAAGAAAAATGAGCTACTTCAAGAAAAGAAAACATAACAAAAAATGATAAACAGAGAGAGTGAGATAGAAAAAAGAGAAAATAATAGTTCCTAGAATAGCCAAGTGATTAGGACACTCCCAAGAATGGGAGCTTAGTTTCAAATCCTTGATCTGCCTGAATGAACCTGGAGAAGATTCTCGAGTCTTCCACGTTATTTCTCCAACTGCTGAACTGAAGAAAGGTCTTTTTTTCTCTCTTTTTTTTTTTTAATTCCAGTTGCTCCTGTTGGAGCTTTTCCACTTTGTGTGAGTAATTGCAGACGTTAATGGAACCACAGAGCATAAGGATGTGCTTTGGTGGTCAGTGCATTCTCTCATGACTGGAGTGGTGGCATGACTTGACTCCAGGTCTTTGCTCTCCCTGATGCAGCTGAAGAAGAATTTGAGCATGTAACTTCCATAGGCAACTGCATTTACAGTTACTAAATCCTTCAAACAAAACAGTTTCCCTATCTACATGGTCTTTTAAAAAAATTACTTCCCCTGGTTTCCCCCCAGTGAAATTTTAATTGATGCCGATCTGTTGCTTTTTTATTTTTAGAAAAATATTTTTCAAGGAATTAACACGTTCTCAAAACAAACTAACAAACCAAAAAATATGTGAGAGTACCTTTAATCCCTCTGAATTTTAATTCCAGATCTGTTTAAGGATGATAGAAGTTTTTTTTCTTTTACCATTCTTCTGTCTTGTCTACTGGCATTGGAAACTCTTCTGGGCAAGGAAAATGTCTTTCCTATACATTGCTGAATTCCCAGCCTCTATGTTTGATCTCAAGGGTTAATGTTTTTCATACAGAAAATCTTATAATGAAAGAATGCATAGTATTACCAAGTCATAGATTTTGTTTATTCATTTCAACTTCTTTTTTTCAGTTGACTCTGACAAGTCCCTTCCCCTCCTGACAAACGGTCTTAATGTCAAATCAATTGAATGTTTGGGTTTTCTTATAATTATTTCTTCTTTTTTTCTAATGTTACAAGCATATCATACATATTTTAGCAACTGAATTTTCAAGCCCTGGAGATAATAAGTGTTTATTATGGGAAGGCTGACCCTATGCTCAGCCCTGCAGGGAAAATGGCTGTTCTATAATAAACAAATTCATCACTGGGGCTCATGTCTCAGTGTTATATTTGTTCCTTTGCTGCTTTTACACGTTTGTAGAAACGTCACACAGTTTTTGGTGTTTACTTTCTCAACAGCTGGCACGCTGTCTTCTTCAGGAACCAACCCAGTATCACAAATTTCCAGTTGCAATGATGATGAGCTGGGAGGGCATTAATTGCCTTCAGTTTCACCTTCCAATGATTAATTACTGATGTGGTCAGACCAGGTGTCAGAGCTGAAGGGACACCTGCCCTCTCTCAGCAGTCAGCTATTTCAAATATTAGACTCCCCGTCTCGTGAATACGGTCTTGTGTGCTCCTCACGCTTCTTGCATGACTGATGGTCATGTAAATAACAGTGGTCCTGAAACAGATCTTGTTGTTGACTCTTGGGAAAAACAGCTGCAGGCATGTCATCAGACTTTGTGATGTAAGACCTGTGAAAGAGAGCAAGGGAGAAAGAGGGAAAGCAAGGAAATGAGAGAAAGACAAAGAAAGAGGAAAAGAGGAAAAGATTACCTTTTTTTAAAGAGAGAGAGAGAAAGAGACAGAAAGATTAAATAGTTCCTGGAGCACCAACTTTACTTTCTTGTGACTGAGGTGTTCTGTCAAGTAAGGCAAAAACTGCTGATTTACAGCTCGGTGATATTTTTTTTCTTCTCTTCTCCAGAGACTACAGATACAATTTTGCTATGGAGTCCATTCTCCTTGATTTCTTCTCAAACCTTGGTTCTCCAAGACACACAGTCCTGGATCTTTTTTGAACTAAAGAAACTACATGTCATCCTGTAAAGCTTGCTTTCTTTTTCATGCTAATATTTGGTAATCTGTTGACTGATGGTAGACTCTCTCTATATATGTAGCCGCGGATGTTGGCTGGGGTTTTCAAAGGCAATATTATATCTAATTGACATTGGATATAGGTGGGATTTAGGCACATGCTTTGCTAGGATTATTTGGAAAATCTCACCATAATTCTGCAGGCTCAGTGGGTGGGATTTTTACAAGAACCTATGGAAGTTCCTAGGTCTCTCATCTCTTCCAAAAATCCCTGAACCACTTCTTCATGACTCCTTGCAAATTGAATTGACTTTCCCTGTGCCTCCTGAATTATGGAATTGTAGAAATGTTGGTTGGAAGGTACAACTGGAGGTATCTAGTCCAAACTTCCTCAGTTCCTCTCCTAAAGAAAAAGTTTTCCCTTATGTCCAAACTGAATGTCTCAGGTTACTCTTTGTAGTGGTTGTCCCTTGTTTTTCCATCTAACACCACCATGAAAATTTTGTTCTGTTTTCTTTGTAATGCCCCTTCAAAATGAGAACTGTAATTAGACCCCCCTTAGCCACCTCTTTACAGGAATAAAAGCCCAGATTTTTTTTTATCCTCCCCTTATAGCTCAGGTGTAGCCTCACCAACACCAAATAAAGAACTAATAACTTCCCTCAGTTTGCTGATCAGATTCCTAGTCTGGCTGAATATGCAGTTTGTCTTATTCACAGTGAAAGCATACTGTCGGTTCATTGTCAACTTTGCATTCACTGGGACCTCCG
>NW_008825616.1:1096573-1111585 GCF_000699105.1 Pygoscelis adeliae
ATACATGGGGTTATTCTGTCTCAGAGCAACACTTTGCTTTGATCCTTTATTAACCGTCATGAGGTTTCTGCAGGTGTAGTCCTCAAGTTTCTCAAGGCCTGCAAGAACTGAAGCTCAACCATTCTGTGTATCAACCACTCATCCCAAGTTAGTGTCATCTTCATATTTGCTAAAGGTATATGCTGTGTCATCCTCCAGGTCGCTTATGAATTTGTCAGCAACCTGGATGAATTTTTCACCAGGATGTTGACTGACAGCCAATTTTCAATCCATCTAATGGTCTGCTTCTCCTGTTCCTAATTCTTCATTATCCAAATGAGAATGCTTGTGTCAAAAGCCTTAAAAGGCAAGGCATATTGCACCTACTGATCTCTTCTTCCTTTCTTAAAGATGGGCAAAATAGTTTTTTTCCAATTCATCAGGTACCTACCACTACCACTATAACTTTTTCTGGACAATGGACAGCTGCCTTGCTGTTCAGCCAATTATAGACATTTTTTAAAGTTTGTTCATGACAGATCATACATTTTAATTATGATGAAATTTTTCTCTTCCTATTAAATAACATAGTAGGAGTGAAGAGCACTGTACATGCTTGAGGCATTCAGGCTGTTACTCAAGATCATTGTTATCTCACAGCTGCTGTGCTAAAGAGTGAAAGTGAACACCAAGGACCTACTCATGGTTGCACATAAACATAGTAGTTGGAGTTCATCCCATGAAATGTAAATATTAGTATCTGACCTACCTAGGGCCATGAAAAGAAATAGGCACCTTGAGATATAATTCACCTTGTCTAGTACATATCTATGATTCTCATCGTATAGCTGCCATATTCTCTCCGTGTTCTATAAGGGATACGAGTGATGATTTTTTTAATAAACATATGTGGGTAAATGAGATGAATCCATATTTTCTCCCAACAATGTGGATCAAACTGCTTTCTGACCTAAAAAGAACAGAGCTACTTTTAAAGGCTGTTCAAAGAAGGGGAACTTTAAAACAAGTTCTTCATGCCATCTGGCTTGATTTCTGTGTATTTCATGACAATCCACTAAACCAGCCCTTGCTCAGGTACACCTTCCTGAATTTCTCAAAGTTGTAAGTACAGGTGATGAAAAAAAGATACTTTTCAGCCTTAGTCAGTCAGTCTCCCTTAGTGTCTGAAGCATAATAGGAAAAAATAATCAATTGTCACTGTGGATTTCTAGGTATAAACCTGTGGGAAACTGTCCGATACAATCAAGAACTATCTAGTACAATCAATCAATCTTACTTAGCTAGTTTCAAAGCATGTACAACTGGAGTTTGTTGTTTTTTGGGGTTTTTTTGTAAGTTTGATATAAAATGCACACAAATACACCTGATGTCCAAGGTGATGGCTGTGTTACTCAAGACTTGAGCTAGGAATGGAAAAACAGAAGTCATACTATTAAATTCGTCTTGGGTGGGGCTGAGCAAGTCCTTCTTCACAGAGACTTGTGGAGGTAACTGCATCAATGATGCTAAGGTGAATCTCTTCTTTTTACCGAGGAAAAAGAAAAAAGGCAGCTGCAGTTCAGCCCAAAGAACCAGACCCATGAAATCATAAATCTCTTGGCACATCTTCTGTCCAGTCTAGGATAATGCTTCTTTTACACTAACAAGGAAGGCTAAATAATTAACTAATGGGTCATAATGGTTAGATCTAAACTGGTGGAGGTGGGAACCTCTCTGTGCTCCTGAGTCTGGATGTTAGGCCTGGCAATGCCCTAACATTATTGCCAGCAAAGATCTGGGCATGCACCATGATCGTCTTCTACACCATGGTTTTTATGAGAAGGGTGCATGGGACCCTTCTCTTGATTGCCTTTGAAAGTTTGTGGCAACCAGGAGAGGTTTTTGAGGACTGGAAGAAAGCAAAGGCCACTTCTGTCTTGAAGGAGAAATTGTCTCTTGTTTTTCCACCAAGAAAAGTTTAGGAAAATATATTTGCTCCATTCCAAATGACTATAGATTGCAGCTTATAGCCATTTCTCCTGGACGAAATTAAGATATAGAATCTGAGACCCAAACTTTATGCCAAAATAAATGATGAAGATTTTTTCTTTAGCCTGGGACAAAGCACTTGTTTCTCTCAGTTTTGAAAGACTGGGATGAAATTCAACTTAAAGGAGACATCAATATTTGGGCAGCTAAGCTGTTCTTTAGACTTCACTGTCTATGTTGGTGGGAAGGAGAAAGGGAGAAAGGAAGAAAACAGAGGATTAACTTTCCTGAACTCTGCCATTTTGGGCACTACAGGGTACATTATTTGGCCTTTACTTGCCTCTTCATAGGACTGGGTCTTTCTTATGTTCCATGTCATAGCTGTCCACTCAGATGAAATGTGATGGATCCAGGTCCCTTGAATTTCTACAAGACTAGCGCATCAGATCAGGCGCTGGATACCTATATTTAGGTAACCGAATCCTACTCTTGATCTCCACTAGTTATAAAGAAAAATCTGGATGCCCAGTATGCACTGACTCCTACTTGCTAATACTTAAATGTATGCATCTTAAATAATGCACTACTTGACCTAAACTCCATGAACAGCATTAAAAGTTCTGTGAAATCATGCAGTAAAAGACCTAAAGTCAGCTGACTATGCAATATTTTGTTGAAAAAGCATGGATGACCTGGATTCAGAGATAAGTGTTTTTCACATAAAATAGTTGTTAAATAGTTCTTCGATGAAAAATTATTTTCAATCTAGAAGGACAAAAATAATGAGAAATAGGTGTTTCTGTATTTTAAATAGAAATAAAATACCTGAATGCTGCCAGAAAAGCCAGAGTTTTGACTAGATGTCTTCCTAATATCTATTCCAATCTGAATTATTTTATGATCCTAAGATTTTGGTAAAAATAATAATAAAAAAATAAATAAACACACACATACACACACAAACCCCCAGCATTTTTCACTGAAACAGGATGATATTAACTGACCGAACTAAGAAGACAGAAAAGTAAATATCAGCTTGAGCTTCAATTTTTCATCAGAAAATGTTTTCAGAAAGGTACATTTAAGGGAAAGAAACACTGAGGAGTTCTTTATTTTTATGTTTTTCCGTAAGAAAGCTGTTCTCCTTTTTCCAGCAGCTCTTCTCAGAATACTCCATGCTGTCTTAATGACAACAAATGTCAAGGGTTTCCAGTTAGATCACCGCACCGTAGACCAACAGTTTATCTACTAAACAAAGTTATAAAGGGAGAAGTACCGAATAAATCCCAGGAGGTGTGACAGTATCAGCTAAACGTCTTTAAATAGCCTTTCGTTGTGCTTCTGCCTGTCCCAGAGAGATGCCGTTTTGAGGCCAGAAGGGAACATTCTGATAATTTAGTCTTGTCTCTCTCAGAAACTCCTTCCTTTCCGCTCTTCTTCTCTCGGCTCCCGTTCCCCTCTCCCTGCACGCCTCTCCTTTGAACAGTCATTCCCTTTGAAGACACACCCAAGATTAGTTAATCGCCACCTCACTCCACCAACACTCCATTATTCAAGCAAACCACACCCCCCGCCCCAGTGTTAGACTCAGTGGAAAGTCTTACCAAGGTGGCCACGGCCAGACACAGGCCTGGAGCACTCATACAATAACACCTCCGTGCTTATTTCATTTGTTATCATGGGGCTATGCTGCCTGGGGAAACCAACCGCCGCCTTGCTTTATGGGACACCGTTTGCTGTCGTTTCTCACTCAGAAGAGCCCAGGATTGACGCTGCAAAGGGATTTGTCACACGGGGATATTCCTCATGGCATCTTCCCAGGAAAAAAGCAAACAGCATTGTTCAAATAACTCATTGTTTCTATTGCAATTGGACCTAAAGGCCTTAAGCAGGAGTAGGGTCCCCTTTAGATAGGCGTTGTACAAACATCATGGAAGAAAGAGTCCTACTGTGAATAATTCACAATTTAATAATAAATGCTGAGAATGGATATTTAAAATTACAAAACTATTTAAGCTTTTATGATCACAACTATTTAAAATTGCAGCGCTAACTATAGTTTAGAAACTGCTTCCCTCATTTCTTAGCTGCTAGCCCCAAACCAGTGGTTCATGGTACCAAACCCAACAGGTTGTCTGCCTTATCTTCCCCTTTCATAGAGGTATGAGTATGTGTGTGCATGTTGGTGAGCATCTGTAAGCTGTGAAGAAATAAAATATACAATGGCTCTTGCACTGTGCCAAACACATAGATATGTGCTTTGTGTTTTCTTTTATTTCATAGAACTGGCATGACAAATCTGGACAGAATTCTGGGAGAAATACTGCAGGTGATGCTTTAAATTACTTCCAGAAATATGTTTTTTATTCTGGAAAGAAATTATTTTTGGGATTGATAAGACCCCAGACAGATTAGGTTAGGCTTGAGTTCCTGGTTCAGGCTCACAGTATCTGTGACAGTAGGCAAGAGGCTAATTTTTTGAAGGTACAGTTATTAAATGGGGATAATGGTACTTCTTTCACCTGTCTTGCCTATTTACAATGATAGATTCTGTGATGGTGAGTTACCTCAGTGAATGAACATGACTGGGTCTTATTTTTATTAGGGTAAGAAAACAACTTAGAAAATATTCAGAGTTGGTGTCTAAAAAATGACATTAATAAATATTGTTTCTTTACAACTTTGAGAATATTTAAATAAAAATGTTCAGCAAAATATCATGATGAGTTCCATGAATATTTTGTCTAGGTTTTTTTCTCACCAGTTACAACTGTGGTCTGTGCCCAGAGATAAAAGCACAACTTCTGGACTCAAGACTTACTTGCTTTAGGCATAATGTTTATACTCAGTTTAAAGGCAAGACCAGCTTGTGTGACTGGAATGTAATAGTAATTATCTAGTAATCTTCCAGAACTGGATTGGAATTGTTGGCCCAAAGAAGATGTGGATGCCTCATCATTGCAAGTGTTCAAGGTCAGGTTGGAAAGGGCTTTGAGCAACCTGATCTAGTGAAAGACGTTCCTGTCCACAGCAGGGGGGTTGGACTAGATGATCTTTAAAGGTCCCTTCCAACCCAAACTATTCTGTGATTTTAATTAGGGTCAAAAGGCAGTTAAATAAAGAAAGAAAAAATGGGGCAAAGAGAGGAAAAATAAAAACCAACAAAGAAAAAAGTTTGATTGTTCTTATTCAAAGAAAGGGAAAATTAAAACCACATAGTCTAGATCTTGAAGAAGGTTCATATGGGGCTTGACGACTTTGGAGTAGCTCTTAAGAAAAGTTATTACAATGTGAACAGGCTTTGCCCATCTGACTTCTAGTACCCAATCCATGCCAACTGGCATGAACTGGAAAGAAAGAGAAATCTGAGTCAGAGAAACGCTTTAACACACTACATTAAACGTGGTTTCCCTTGGACTGAGAAACTACACCACGAAATGTGCCATTCGATGCATCTTCTGCGATGAGAAACACATGTAAGCCAGCAAAATGAACAGGGCTTTATTTATGATGGGTTATAAATCCTGCTTGTTTCTACCCTTCAGGCAGGGGGAGTTTTCATCGCCATGATGCTCAGCAGGTCTGATGGGAAGCAAAGCTTCACAGAAATGTGGCTCCTTGGGTCAGAGGAACTTCTTAGTTTCTAATGCACAGTTCACTGTGTTGAGAGAGAAAGAAAAAGACATCAGTGTTATCCCCCTGCTGTCTTCCATCTGTGTTTCACAGCAGCTTTAGTAGAAGGGCTTCTCAAAACATCGATTCAGAGGTGATATATTCAGGTGGTATATCCAAAAATATCAAACGCCTGACAATCATGTAAATCCCATCCCCAGAAATTCTGAATCTTTCACCACTATGCCTATGCCTGCTCTGCTCTTCAACGCACAGAACACTACACACAGCTCTGCCTTGCAAAGATTTCGTGACTCATACAAAAGTTCAAGTAAGATATGAGCTGAGACATCAATTTTCTTGAACAGTAGAGACATATGGATGCAACTAAGAGGATGGTAGTTACCTATTTCCATACTGACCACTGGTTCATAGCATGTGGTCCGGGTCAACTAAGAGTACTGCAGCTGCATGGTTCTGTCCACTTGCTAATTCATGTGATTGCTGGATCCTGACAGTGCGGTGACTTAATATAAGATCATGCCACTAAAAATGAAAAAGCTTCATCAGAATAAGGGTCCAGTCTTTGACTTCTCAGCTGAAAAAGCAATGGCTTCTCACCAAATATTTATGGTGGGAAATTTGAAAATTTCCCCTTTTAGTCAACATCCTGAAATGAAACAGAACTTTTTAGTCTAATTACAAACATTTGCCTCTTATAAAGGATGCTTATTAAAAGAAAAAAAACAAAAAGCAAAAAAACACACTTAAAAAGAAAAAAACCTTTTCAAATAGAAATTTTGCTATGAAGTATTATTTCCCACCAAACTTTTTTAAGTCAAAGCGAAAGAAAGTCCATTCTTTAGCTTTGAAAGCTAGTTTTTGTAAGGATAATTATAGCTTAGATCAAGGAAAACTAACTTGTCATCTGTAAATCACCAACAGTCTTCTAGGCCATGGTGAATGGTTAGCAGCTTGTCACTCATTTTTACTACCTCACTAGTATTTTTCTCAACTAAGTGTAGGTAATAAGGATGTCTGCTGGTCAGATAGAAATTCTGAACACTGACAGCAGTATGAAAAGTTTGGGATTCGTTGGGTGGAGGGTGGTATAACATTTGGCATGCAGATAGACTCACACATATAGACAAGCACACACAGATAAACACATAACTTCCATTCAACAGTTCTGCCAACGAGTGTTACTTAAAGAAAAGCCAGTTTTACCTTGACTTTGAAAAAAGGACTGCCTTGCCTTATTCCCATAGCTCCTAACTCTCCAAAATTTTCAATGAGGTTTATATGCACAGGCATTGGTAGAGCCACCCCAGGGTCCCATCTTTAGGCTCACAAACACTTTTAAAATGTTCTTTTTGCCAGAAAATGATGCTGTCAGCCTACTTCACAAGACTGTTTCAATGGTCACTAAGGAACATGAAATGCTTGAGAACAGGGGAAAGTCATGGGATGGCAAGTGTCTACTACAGACAGCTTTGCATTTCTAAAGTTCTGAGCATCTAGTTCAAAAGTTTTAACCTCATTTCTATTGGATTGTTGTAGGCTGGAGATCCCTTCTTTGAAATCAGCAGAGTTGATGCAATAAGCCTTTGCAAATGACAGATGAATTGAGGTGAGCACGTCCTAAGCAGTTGCTTGTTATCCATGCCTCTAACTTCATCCACATTAAATACACTGCCTGCCTGAAGCTCTAGCCAGACAAATACAGATATGATTTCAAGTCTTCACTGTCTGGGTATGAGGCTGAGCTACAGACAGCAACGTGACATGCTTTTACCAAGGCCGGTGCCAAAACTGCCTTTCCACTTCCTGATGTGCCAAGGTTCCTTTGTATTGTATGTCATGGCAATATAGAGCTTTCCCTTCATAACATTATTAATACACCCGTGTGGGGGATCCAACCTCTTGCAATCCGATGGGGGGTATGCTGAGCCTGGCTGGAGACATGCAGAAGAGGCTTCCTGTTCTGGTCTGGGCTGCATCCATTACACACAATATGTCAGGAAAAGAGGAGAGGGTGTAAAAAAATAATGGAAGAATGAGAGAGGATTTTTCGAGCAACAGAGAACTCATACAAAATAATTATAGATGATGTTTAAAGAAAAGCTGGCTTCATGCACAGCTATTCAACTGCCGTGGGAAGAATATGCCAACATGGGTGGGATACTGTAAAACCCTGTCTACGCTTAGATGCTTTAAACCAGGATGAATTAAACAAGCCATTAATCTGACAGAGACTTTAAGTGTTCTACTGTGACTGTGGCCATCTTGATTGCTGCATCAAGGATCAAACTGGAGAAGCTGCAAGCTAAAACCACAGAAAGCAACACCTGGATTGAATGCTAAGACGACCCTCACCTCTTAACCTTTAAAAAACACAGGGGAACATACAATATATTCACTCTCTGGTTGAGGTAGTGAGAAATACCATGTGAATCACAGCTACATGAAAAGAAATGCACCAATAAAAGGTCTTCACGGGAATCTATGTCTGGGAATCTGCTGATACTGTTTGTGTATTACTGTGTCATTAGGACTGACTAATTTAAAATGTGATCTTAGTTTGAGATGTTTCAAAGGAACTGAAGACAAGGATTCATCGCTGCTAACTTCAAGCGGTTAAAATGCAGACCTCTCAGTCTAAGTTAAGCACTCTGTCGTTAGACAGAGTAAGCACCTCAGCTGAGTTAATTAAAACATGCCTGGTTTAGGGTGAGAAGTATCCCGCCTTAAGAGGTACAGGCAAAAGGGTCCTAAACTTGGAATTTTAGTACAGTCTGAATCTTATTCTTTGCATAATCCACCTTTAAAGCTCCTGTCTCCTTGGGGCTCATTGCAGAGAAATGCAATCAGCTCTTTGCACTTGTTTCCCACATTGTGTTGTGGTTGAGAATTTCTCATCAGAGACTTGTTGGGGTGCTCTAAAAACAAATGACAGGAGGATAATCTCTGTCCTGGAGAAAGCTCATCAAGAAGAGTGTTTAAATCCCTGGCTGAATTGAAATAGGTGAGAAGTCAAAAAAGTCCCAATGGAAAATTGAAACGTTTCATCATTAACGATATTTTCTATGGAAAGGCTGTCAGTTTAGATAAAACCCACGTTTCCTGTCAGGAAAATGTTTTAGCAGGAGTAGTTTTTGACCAGCTCTATGAAAGGGAGACCTCAAAAGGAGCAGAAAGTCTAAAGATAAAACCACAATTATTGCAACCTGGGCTCCTGATTTTAGCTGTTATTCAAGGAAACCTGCAAAGCCCCTTCTCGCTAAGTCAGAAGCGAGTTTAGCTAATCTGGAGCCTTATAATAGCAAAGCATGAGGGATTTTTGTCTTGGTTTGGGGTTTGCTTCCTATTTCTTTCTCTATTTCCCCCCCCCCAAATACCTGCATTAGTGTAATTAACAGTGTAAACCATGACATGACCATGGCAACATGGCAGCGTGTTCAGTTCTAAAGCCTTGTAGCTGCAGACAAACTGCCGACTGGAAATGGTCCCTGGCTCTTGACAACTTCTGAACCATGGCCAGGAATTGTTTTGGAGAGTGGTAGTTGGGCTAAAATCACACCAGTGCCTTTTTTAAGAGCGCAGACAATTGTGTTCCAGTGCACAGAAACGTTCCTTGCCACTGTTTTATTAATTCTCATACTCACAACCACTGTGACTTCGTCAGGCTTTGAATAAGGCCTTGATTACCTGCGCCAACAGTGATTGCCGGTCTGAGATAATTAAATGAAGGAAAACAACTTTACATCACCACAGGGGTGGCAAAGCAGGACCATCTAAGCAGCCACGGGTGATCTTTCATGGAGTGCTGGGTGTATTGAGAAAGGGACTGAGTCTTACGAGGATGACAGAAATGAGTTTCCAAGTTCTCAAGAAGTACTTGAGAAATGCAGTTATTCTGCCTGGCAGAGAGGGTCACCCCATGCCTGCTGACATGGAAATCAGAGCACTTCCACTTCTTGTTTCTTGTCTGGGCAACACTGTCCACATCCTTCCAGAAGAAAGGACTGAGGCACCGAGGAGCTGAAATGACTTGACCAGGGTTATCCAGCTCACATATTGAATCCCTAATACTGAAATTTAGGATCATAATTCTCTCAAATAGCTATATATTCTGCATGTGCCAACAGATGCAAATAGGATGATGTGGCAAAAAATGGCAGATCTAATTATTCCTGAAACTGTGCTAGCACACCCATGGATCCCAGGCCTCCTATAACGTCTCTCATTTGCTGCAGAATAATAGAGGTTCACCGAGACACAGCCACGAGCAAGTCTCTGGTGCTTGGCATTTCTGCTAACATGTCCGTTGCTAACACAGCAATAGGGGATGACTGGCATAAAAGGCATTTTTGCCAGCTTTACGCTCCTCCCATCCTCTGCAAGCTATTCTTGAACATATTAGTACAGCCAAGACTCAGCTCTTCTGTACCAGCTATGTAATGTAAAAAGGCTTGATTGTATCAGAGACTATGGCTTCAGGAACTTTATCTCCCAAAGCAGTGTCTGAACCCCTGCATGAGGCAGTCCCCAGGAATTCTGGTGTGTGCAGCAGAGAGTTGGGTTCAGCACAAACTTACCAGGAAGAGGCAGCAACTGAATTTACTGGAGCTTGCTTTCTTGTGAAAAGGATTCTGTTTAAAATGCTGAGTAATCCGTTAGACAGCGAGCTTCTGAAAGCTATTTTAAGAATATAATCATTTGCTTAGTGGGACTTTTTCCAGGGTGAGAACCATCACCCTCTTTCAGCTCTACAGAAACAATGTGCCTTTGAGACCCTTTCTGCACAACAACAGTCAAGAGATAATGTCATCATCAAGAAAAAAATAAACCTTCCTTCAGAGATATTATGCAAACAGAAGCAGACGGCCAAACACTCTCCCAGGGAAGGGGTGCATATGCTGATAGGTGGGAGAAAACACTTTAGGGAAGTGTTTTGAAGGTCTGTTGAGCCTTTCTGGCTCAGCTGGAATGGAAATATATGGATCACCGAATAAGGAATTCTTCATGGCTTGTCATCAGGGAGCTGTGACACAGCTGTCCGCTGCAATTTACAGTGAAAGGGAATGGGATGCAGATATTTTCTGGAATAATAGAAATAACACAATTTAGACATTAGATGGTAATAAATCAATTCTCTCTGTACTGATGTGGTGGGGTACGTATGAGGTGTGCATGCGCTACTTCGAAGAGTGTTATTCAGGATAAATATCAACCTCATAAATGTGAGACTTGCAAGGACTAAGTAACCAGCTATCCATTATTTTCTTCATGTGCGACATGTTTTCCCATGCTTCTTTCACAGAGCACCACTCAAAATCTGCTCTAAAGTAGGAAGTGTTCATTTAACACAGGCAGTACCACAACAGTTTAAGAAGCCCTAAAGATAACATCTTTATAGTTTCTGTGGCAAATGAGGATACAGCATTATGTAGTGGGGAACTAAGGCAAAAGGAAACAGAAGACTCAAGTTTCCATGGAGTATGGAGGCTGGATTGAGGCACTATGACCTGAATTAACCCACCCTGAACTGATTTACCTAAATTAAGCTTTCCAAAGGTGAGTTGAGGGTTACACGACTCTCTATAGCCTGAGCTGGATTGATTTGGAGGTCTGCGTCTCTCTCCTTTGACTGAAGAGAGATTCTGACACAATTAGACTCTCTAGTTGAGGTATTTATATTTAGGTGACACTGATCTCATTCTTGCAGCTTGATTTTTCAGAAGCTTTGTCATTGTTCAGCACTGTTTCAAGAACATCTCTCCCCGACTTCAACAACTGCTAGGAGTTCTTGGTGCTTCTGCAAAGTAAATCTTAGGTCTTTAGCAAAACTCCAGCTTTGGAAAAAAAAGCTTTAAAGTCACTTACACATCAACATATCAAAATGCTGGGCACAGTTGTGGGCAAAATCTAGCTTCTCAGTAGATGCAACATGAAATTATTTCCTCTTTTCTTTCCAGGTTTCAAACTCTGTACACTTTCTAGTTTCTGCAAAAAAGACCCCAAAAATGTTAGGGTTTTACTAACAGTAATCTTCACTAACCAACCCTAGATCTAAATCAATCCAGCTGCCTGAATGAGTGAGAAATCCTGTGAGAAAGGAGGGAAAGCCCGTGATCATATAATAAAAGACTTAATCATAATGTATAAACACAAAATGAAAAACAATCCCCAATAAAGATATTTATTAACGGTTGAAAGTTAAATAACAAATCTTTCTCCTGGAGCTTACCAAGCTCGTCATCCAGGTCACACCTAAAATGCGAGATTGGCACACTCCAAGGTGTGACCACAAGTCCTGGTCCACACACCATGCTTTATGATCTATGTGTCCTCATTTCCCTTTCATAGAAATGAGGGAAGGTAGAATAGCGTACAGCTACGTTTCATCCCAGCAGGGAGTAGGGATCTGGCCATAGTACACAGGCAGATACAGGGACAGAAACTAGATGCTGAAGGACAAGTCAAGTGCAGTAGAGCACTACAGACACCTCTGCTCAGGCAACTGAATCGAGGCCCTCACTTTTTCAGGCACCGACTGCTTCATTTCATCTGGAAAACACGGTCCTTTTTCTTGCTTCTGTAGTTGGTAGCCATGTCTGTAGCCTTCATTTTGGAGCTACAGCCTCAGTTCTGTCTTTGCTTTTTGATAATCCTATCCCACCAAATTAAGTTGTAATTCATTTTGGTGGACCAGCTTTCACTTCACCTCAAACCAGCAGGAGATAAATATCAGTCCTCACTTTTTGGGTGGGCTTAAGCTTAGCCATTTTGGGGTTTTCTTGCATAACTCTCTGTCCCCAAGAGATTCAGGCACACCAGCCTATGTCTGATGAGTGTCACTGGAGAAAAGGGAAAATGAAAACACATTCTATATATCTTAAAAAATGTTAATTTTAAAAGCAATATTGGCCTATACAGGGAGTGTAATGCAAGAGGTGGGTGTAACATGTAGGGAGTGATGAATAAAAACTAAGTCAAGTCAGATGGGTGTGTTAGTCCCAAACCTTAAACAAACATGAGAGGTTGTTGGAATCCAGTCACCTTTCATGTTGCTACAGCACAGGATCTTTGGGATACTGAAGCCAAGCAGACACACAACAAGGTTTGCTCTACATTAAGAAAATCTAGGGAAGCTTTCCAGAAATTTGCTTCATGTCTCTCAACAGGTTTGGAAAGAATATCCAGGAATAACAAGCCCTACAAATACGAAGCACTTAAAACTTTAATGCTTACATAAAACACTCTGAGCCGATTAATTACTCGTTCTCTTATGACACTAGACCTGTTCTTCATCTCCTCTACATAGAGAAAGCACTTGTGCACCTCCAACACAGCACTAGTTTAGTCCCCTAAATGTGGCAAGGCAAAAGAAGATGTTGTTAGTCATCATTCCCTTCCACCATTTTTCCCTCTAGTATCTTGTTGGTAAGAGTGTCATATATCTCTTTATTGAGGTCTGATGCTCAGAGAATGTGTATTCATTAGAATTCTACCTGGGGAGCATGAGCTCATCTTGTAGCAATTTCTGGGTTTAGTTCTAGAGGCCACTTGTTCAGTTCCCAGAGTGTCAGCAGAAATGGTGGCTGTCAAGCTGTTTACACCATCCCAAGCTGGAAAAGCTCTAGCGTTTCACCAAGGCAGCAAAGAAGCAGGTCTTTCATTTACCAGTTCTCCACAGCTCAGCAAATGAACTTCCTGTCATGATGTACAAACTAGCAAATGAATAAAACTGTAGAAGCCAATTAATTTTTGCCTTGTGCCTAGTGAAGTTGTTAAGCAAAATGTGAAATGGTCTCACAAAGATTTGGGTTAGCAGGTTGTGTAAAGTATGGGAATTCATAAGCATATCAAGAATTTTTTTTTTTTTTTTTTTTTTTTGCTAAAATGGGAACTTCACAGAGGTTATAAATCTCTCTTACCACTTTAGCTGTGTTTTTCTTCATATTGCGCTCACACCTACGTGAGGTAACACAGGGGAAAAAAAAGCATAGGACTTAGGGAAGGGGATCATCAAGCCTTAGTGAGCATTAGCTTTTGTGGAACATCCCTGCACAAGCAGGCTTTGCAAGCCTGAATTCTTGAGGATGGTAGTAGAAAAATGAAGGGACACCTCACCTGGCTATGGTCTCTGAGCACTTGAAGAACTTTACTTTGAGATAGCTTAAGTAGAAATAAATTATTAAAGAGAGATTCTCTATGTGGTTGGGACTCAGATCCACGTTTCAAATAAATCATGTGTGGAGAGAGCAGAAGATTAAATAACCCACACTTCTTAAGAGAGTCTCTTAAAAGAGAGCTTAAGGTGTGTTCAAGATGGATAATAACATGAGGAAGGGAAGAGCTATAGTTCGTTCATCAGTATGTTTGTTTGTCAATGGTCCTAATTAAAATGAAGTGTCTTTTAGTTAGAAGCTTCTGCAAAACCTGCGTGCTTCAACAGTCCTGCATCCTAATGGAGGTAACTCATCAACCAGGTTACTCCAAAGTCTGGAGCAAAGAGAAAGTGGATACTTAAGTTACTGATAGATATTTGCAGACCCAAGGCAATTAGCAGCCAGACTTCTAGGTCCTATTTCAGTACCTGCACTAGGCAGCAGAGCCAGAAAAGCATGAGGCTGGAAAAGATGCTGGAATCAGCGACATCTAATATTACATGGTTTTTAAACTACTCTTCTGCCGGGGGACTGAGAACAGAGTTTGGCTTGTTTACAGTTCTTCATGGGAAACTTATTCAGAATAGAAGTCCTACATCATTTGACTTTCCATGCAACCTATGAACCATAAGATCACTCTTCTTTGAAGGTGATATGTTAAATTGTTACAGCTGTCATCACAGTAAGACATTTTGTTGGTTCTGATTCTTGGGAGGTCCAGGATTGTGGAGGTTTTAAGAAATACTTGGTAATTCTTGACCCCTAGAGATATTGCCTCGCAAGATCTTGTGAGTGCAATTTTTCTGTAGTCATCTATGTACTGTTTAGCAGCATCACACACTGATTTTGCTGACACAAAAAATCATGCAAACAAAAAATCAATGCTGAATCATATCTCTGCAGAAGAACACCATGCTTTCCCAACATACATGAAATAAAAGGTTTAATTTCTTTTGACTTTTAATCCATACCCACTCAATATATACTACAAGAAAATTGAAGTGAAATATGAAGAAAAGAAAGGTTGTGGATGCTTAGCTGAGGAACAGTGACAGCCAACAGCCATTTAGTAGAGATAGTCACAGTGAACATTTAAGACTTAAATTACTTTAGTCCTTCACGGATTTCTGCTCATTTCCTCAAACCTCTAATTAGCCTAAATCTTAACCACCACTCTGTGAATTGGATGTTTTCTCCTTCCCACAATGCAGCAACAGGGAGATGATTCTGGGAAGATAACTTTGCAGCAAGGAGGTTC
>NW_008825616.1:1111618-1132140 GCF_000699105.1 Pygoscelis adeliae
CCCTCGAGGACATGGAATAAAAGGGGAAAATCTAAGAGAGCTTTGGTCTTTTCCCCTGAACATTAATACCTCCAGGCACTATGAAAGGTTTGCTTGTGTAAATCCAGCAACAAGGCTGTTTCTGCTCAGTGATGAGGTAATTGATTGCTCCACATCCTAGGAGAGGAAATGAACACAGCCAATACCAACCAGAGTATTTAATTCAGATGCTTGTTGCTGACTTGTGCTCTGGCCAGGGGAAAGAAGGGACGACCTGGGGACAGCCTGCAGCTGCCATCGTCTCAGCAGCAGACATAGTGCAGTAGAAGAAAAGAAACCTCAGGAAATAAAAGGCTAAGGAGAGATGTGCAAGTGAGTAGGAAACAGGAGGACTCCATCCCAGTAAGCACAAGAGGTATATTCAAGTCCACAACACATAGTCAGCAGTGTACCATGAAGGAGGTTTCTACCATCGTTGTTTCACATGCCTCCCCATTTCTGATCCCTCTCTGCTCTGCTCTGCTGTTTTCAAGCGTTTGATCCCAGGAAAGGATCTGATCTTCTCACCTAAATCGATGTGAGATGTACATATGAAATGCAGTCATCCACTCTGTCCTTGTCCTGTACGGGCATAGGTACACACAGAGGTGTGTTGGTCAAGTCAACCTTTTTTGTCTCATTAGCCCTACTATGCCTTTCCAAGAATCTCCAACTAAAATTACGTCCCCATTGAGTAAGTTCTACACTCAAATATTAAATGTGTAAGGACCTTGTCTATTGAGGCCAGCTGCCACAGAGTGGCTTTCATCTAGGCAAATCAAATCTGGCCTCCAAAACAGCATGAATGTGTGCAAATTACCTGCTAGGTATGGTCCCAGTAATATTCAAACTCTCAAATCATGCTATGAATTGGGAGAGTGCTGAATGGCATGAGTTCCTGATACAGACTATTCCAGTTACTTAACAATAGAGAAAATTAAATTCCAGTACTGTGGACATTGTTTAATTCATTAGCATAGATGTGGTCACACAAACTAATCGTTTAACAAGTATATTCAGGTCACATAGTTGGGCAAGAAACCTATATGTTTGAGGACGAGCTACAAAGTATATAGGCTTTCATTACAGCAAGCACCTCGGCTCTCACAGTACCAGCCTACAACAGACTCGGATTGCTTTAGCCTTATATGAAATATTCTTTGTTAATGAATGGTCAGATCAACAGCATGGTGTGACTCAGTTAGAAAGAAACATAGATTAAATTCCAGCTGGGCTGGTTCAAGAAATAGACAAAGCTAGGTGTTACTTCAAGCAGCAAAATTATCATGGTTAAGTTGCCTATAGGCTGTGCCAAGTTTGTCTCTCCCCAGGCTATGGAAAGAAAAGTTGGTTGTGGTTGTTGCCACCAATAAAATCTGTTATTCTGAGCAACACTTGGCACTCCCAGTAGTAATAATTTTTTGCTTCCTCTCCTCGTAAGTTGCCCAGAAAGACCCACACAATGCAGGGGAAGTGTTGGAACCTGGCTATGCCCATTATACATAAAAGCTGACCTTTGAAAGGCGCTGGGGAATGAAATACCCTAGAAACCTCAACAATCTTTAGTCTCATATAAATGGGACTTTCTCCTGAAGCACATGTTAATTGCACAACAGATATTCCATGGTGGCTTTGGCTGAACCAGGGAGCGGTACTGGACCAAGGAACTGCTGGTAACAAACAGCAGCAGGCAGCTGAGGAAGCAGTATCGGTGCCCCCTCCAGATCAGGAGAGGTCTGCTCCCACAGAGGTTTGCCCTGCTGAAAATCCGGTCACTGGAAGGACTTCTGTGTCCCAGGCCCAAAAGTAAGCTCACAACAGACAGCTACGACAGACTTCGGTGTTAATCATTAAATCCTATCTGAACATCCTCTTCCATTTCTAGTTCTATGCAAGCTTGACACCGTTGGCAAGGAAATGCCACTTGCCTCTTGTTTGTACATATTGATTTAAGATTTGTCTAGTTAGTCCTTTGCCAAGACTTCTGCTGTTTCCTTCATCTGGATCTTTCCTTATTTTGAATTTCCCAATATCCAAAATACTACAGTGGTGATGAATTAGAAACTGGAGGACCAAATATGCCCTACTTTCAGTTCCTCCTTCTCCTTTGCCCATCCTTAGCCAGCTCACTGGAGAAAGACACTGCCATTTCTTATGAAGCTAAACCCCCAACGAATAAATGCTGATTCTGAATCCCAGAAGAAAATGCCTGACTGTATTTCAGTTGTGTGACTTGAAACCACAGTGAGGCCCGAAGCCACTTCTGAGATGGCTCTAGTATAAATTGTGGATGTGGGGCGAGGTTATTCGGGAATGCTGCTGGTGGGAAGCTGGGCTAGAACCTTGGACAGGGCCTGCTGCGCTCTTCCTGCTGGAAGGATCCTTCCTTTTCCCATTTCACTTGGCAACACACAGGGAACCAGCTGACATGGAAAAGTGAGATTGTTCAGATTAATCACCCTGCAAAAAGTTTGCTGCATTGGCATTGGATTTTCATGGGCCAGCTAAAGGAAAAATCGGTTTTCCCTTATTTTTAACGTTTGAATGAAAAAAAAAAAAAGAAGAAAGAAAAAGACTAATATATAGGAAAACAATATAGTGGCAAACATAATTTACTTTTTTTTTCCTTTTTCTCTCCTCTCCTCTCCTCTCCTCTCCCCTCCCCTCCTTCCTTCTCCCCTTCTCTCTAAAGACTTCAGATATGATTCTTCTAGCAGTAACATGTGACTTGGCAAATGGTGCAGCTCAGCAAGACGAAATAATTCCGGTTCATCACCAAGCTAAGTGTAGTTACATGACTTTCAGGTCAGAACCAGTTCACATCTGGCTGGCTCATAGAGTAAGCAGCGCAAGTTCTAGTGTGCCGGCAATATCCCCACTTCTAATGGGAAATAGAGAGAAGCGATGAAAGGTTATTACCACTTTAAGGTTGTCTGGAGGTCTGCATAACCTGAAATGTGTGCTTAAAGACATGTTCTGTAGCACCAGGTCAACACACATTTCATATTTGAAACACTTCAGGGCATTTTAGGTGAGAAGAGAAAGACATAGCAGAAACCGAACATAAAAAATTAAAGCTATGGGACTTCAAATAACTGGAAATTTAAGACATGAGGCTAATCCAATGTTTTGATGACTCTGAGTTTAGATCTGGGGAGTGGTTTTGGTCAAACAGGTTGCTAAAGTTTCCCAAGCCATTCCTAATTCTCAGTGTTTTGACTTTCTGTATGCCTATTGGAAACATTTTGAACCTGCTTTTTCATGGGTCACTTGAAGACAGTAGTAGTTTGGGAATCTCTGTGCTTTTGGCAGACATGTCAATCTCAGACAGCCGTGGGAAGTGACTATTCCAGCTCTCGGCAGCAAAGTTAAAAAGGGAGGCTTGGTCAGAATTACATAAAGAACACTGAAATCTTGTCCCTCCCACTGCTGTACATCAATATTTTAATCCTGTTTTAATAACTGAGACTATAAGAAAAAAACAAAGGAAATACTCCACCTTTTTTTTAAAGTATTTACAGCACAACCAAAAGCAAAATATCCCCAAATTGCAAGTGGGAATCCACATAGGCATTTTTTCCTTTTCTATTCAAATAAATCATGTCCTTTAAAGACACTTTAACTGAGCTATCAAAAATTCTTTATGACAGTCTTTTACAGAATTTAAATGTAGATTGTTTCACATGGATGTACTTCTTTATTTTTATTAGTCTTTTGTCCATTGAATTAACTGCAGTTACAGCTTCAGTTTAACTTTGTCTGAGGGTAGCTAAGTCCTGCAGGCCAGTTCTGGATCACTGGCCATCAAACGACATCGAATGACATGCAGAGTCTGCTCCAGGGCAAGGCATGTCACTGCCGTGAGACAACTGTAGTTTGTGTGCAAGATGGCCCCTGTGTGCCTCTGTAGAAGACTCTGTCATATGCTCCATGTGCAAGGATACACATCCCATAGACACAGGATCAGCTGCAACTGATGTTTAAAAAAACATTTCACCTCACAGTTAGGGGTGGCTTAGAACAGACCAGCCAAATATCTAGTTCAGTTTAGCTGACGGATGGCAACTTCTCATGCAGACCACATTTATACAGAGACTTTGAGGCTTTCATTGCCCTTCAAATTTATAATGTTCTGTCTTTAGTGGTCTAGATAAAGTGATGAAAATCCCAATTTATACCAGTAAAATCAGCCTTTGTGATACTATGGCTATACTTTTATGAAGAGGTGAAATAACTTTAGCAATCTAAATAAGGTTTCAGTCAGAATCAAACACAGCAGTCTCCAGAGCAGCCTAATAAGTCCATCACCTGGAACAGAAGTGCCATTGTTCACTGCATAAAAAATAAGGGTTTTTTCAACCAGTTCTGAAGAAAAAACACTTTTCAAAACTTCTGCAGAAATGCCTGTAGTTCTTCGCACACCTCCCTCCTGAACTAGAGGAATGGTGTTAACACTGAGCTGAGAGATTGACACCTATTAGGTTTAGACCTCTTACGGGTGTCTTACTTAAGCTTCACAATAGCTGCAATATCTACGATCAAGAAACGCTGAGGCCAAGCAACAACAAACGTTGATGAGGAGCCCAAGGACTTGCCTGCACTCTTCCAGTTTTTGAAGCAATGGAAGTCTATTAGATGTACCACAGGACCCACTTCCAAGCCTTCCTAACGTGCTGGATGTGAAGTAACAGTCTTAGGGCATCCAAAATATCACCAGATGCCTACATGCAGGCAACTGAATCAAGCCTGCCATGATTCTAGTCTATAGAGCACAAAATGTGATTTAGTTGAACAAATGTAGGAGTTTATTTTTCAATAGTTGCGTCTCTGAAGCCAAGTCAGTCTCCTAAGCTCCCTCTAGAGTTAACAGAGAGAAACAGGCATCTTCAGAAGTCCCACCTCATCCTCAGGCACTTGAAATGAAACTTTCACTGGAGGCACCTTTCTCTCTGTTGACTGCTGAGAGTTTTAGATGACTGGCTTACATGTAAAACAGTAGAAAGATATCTCAACATAGGCAAGATGAATCCGACCCTTTATTTTTTCTGTCAGTAGTCCTTGCTCCAGAAAAACTTCTGACTGAAATGGACGGGAGGAGGAGTCTAAAGGATGAAAAATGTTTGGATAAATGCAGAAAAATTTCCTTACTAACATTTCTTTTTTTGTCTGTTTATTTTCCTGACAGAAAGGCAATACTCATGGGCCTCTGTAGCAGGATTCAGGAAGGGAGAAGTCTGATGCTAGTTAGCCCAGTCCAAAAAGGAGCTCCAGATGTTGTTTTTTAAAGGCAACGTGGCTTCATCGTCAGTCAAAAGAGGCACACAAAACTTCCTTCTTAGGCTTCTCATTTCAGTCAGGGGTCTCTCAAACAATGCTATAGTATGAATCAGACCAAAAACATATACTCACACATGTTGCTCTCTCAGCAGAAGGCAAATCGTCTACACCAAGCCTCACACCATTATGGGTAACATGAAAATATGCTAAAGGCTGTCAGCAACTCACGAAGGTCAACAATTTCCTACCAGCGCCTGCCAGGAGTCTCTTTCTCATTGAAATTTGGGACTGACGTGCTGAGAGGTTGGTGAGAAGGGCAGAAAAGCAAAAGAAGGGGGAGAACGGGGTTTCCTCCCCTTCTTCACCAATGCAACATCCCGCTGCTATCGCAGCCTCCTGCCTCCTTGCGTCATTCTCTGTGCACATATGCACGACGCCTACAAGCTGTGTCCCGAGCCCAGCCCCAAGCGTCAGCTCCTGGCACCGGTGCCTCGTACTGTATTTCTCTTTTTTTCTTTTCTTTTTCTTTTTCTTTTTTTTTTTTTTTGTTTCCCCTCCTGTGTTTTGAAAGCCTGCAGATGAATGTGTTGCTGGCAGGGATAGAGCGACTCCAAATTGGCGTGGTGATTTCCCCGCCAGGTTGGTGATACCATTAATGCACCATGAATCACTCCTTCTTATTGTGCTCAGACAAGTGGTTTTCCGAGCTGACAGGCCAGGGCTAAGATCCGGGCTTATCCCAGGCTACCAACAAACACTCTCTTATATTACACACTCCTGCCGGCTCCATACCCTCTGCTGGCTCTTGTGGGTTTGGGAATCTATGAGATTTTTTGTTTTGCAGGAACTGAAAACTTGAGACTATTGCTAAATTGGTCCATGAGTGAGCACACTGTAGGGACACAGTATCCTAGGGAACAGGCCTAGGCACTGATTTCACCTAAAGCAGAGGAGCAGGGTTTGCTCTCCAGACCCTTTTATGAGACTAACTCTCTCATGCTGCTTCTCCTTTTCCTCTCACCCTTACCCCCAGAAAAAAGGACCTTCCACTCCTTAATTATCCACCCCTTTTCTCCAGGGCTATCTTTCTAGCACATGTATAACTCTGTAATTTAGAGCTTTCTGACTGACACTGTCCTCTCTGAGGGCTGAAACGTGAGGTCAGCCAAAGTCAATGGGCGTTTCCTCTAGCAAAAATAAACAAATATATATATTTAAAAAAAAAAAAAAACAAGTAAAAAATTAGCTGGTCCCTATGGAAGTCCCACTTTCAAAGAACCCAAATTAATTTTACCTGTGTCTGAACTGACCCTTTATAAGATCTGGTCACGAGTTTGCCTGTGGAGCATTTTTCCATTGGAAAACACCTACCAGGTGAGAGTAAAGTGCTCTGTGGGAACGTGTTGGTTTTGGTGGAGCATTGGCAGGATGTGAAACTTGTCGGGATGTTTCCAGTTTTCAGCTCTTCTGCTACCTCACCCATCTCATGCTTCCTTTGGAGGTGGCTTGCCATTTCAGGGACACATGATGCCTGCAGCCTGTTGGAGCAAGCTGCCTGGAGAAGCAGGGCATGTGGGGAGGTGGCTGAGCCACCTGGGAAGCTCTTTGAACTGCTACCTTTGCTGCTCTTTAGTGGCATCCAGATGTGCAACTGAGACCTCAGCTCAGTAGCTCTTGGGGAGCAGCTCTCATTCTGGAAGAACCAAGCTTGGGTCATGTTTAGAGTTTGGGACTCTGCCAGTAAGAGGTAGTGTCTTCTACTTTTTGCCTGCTCCCATAAATGTTAAACTCAGTGGTATAGGGATTGTGAGTTCTTGGACAACTGTAATCACCAGTAGCTCTTTCAGGAAGAGTTCCTGGTGCCAGTTGCTGTCACATTGATGTCATCACTGCCAAGCCCAGGGTCAGTCAAAAGGCAGTGCTGTAGAAATGTTAAAAGAAGTGTTCCACTTCATTTTCCCTTCTCTGCTAAGAGCATCCTTTTTTGAAACCTACCTGGTTCTTACACTTTTAGGGCTTCAAGTTATAGTCTTTGCACAGTGTCCTCATGTGCTAGGAAATTATGAATGATTTTCTGAGAAGGCTGTGTTAAGCACAAGGGTCATGCTTTGATTCAGATGTAGAAATGCAAAGAGGCTAGATACTGCTCGTGCTATTGACCCAAATTTCTGAGATTCAACAAGAAACTGCTATGGATATGCTTCAGCAGTGTAAAAAAGACTGTTCTTTCAGTATGCACTAGATGAATTAAAAAAGATATACTAACGAGGAAGGAATTTTCTGTTTCAATGTCATTTGGCCAGGTGTTTTACACTGATGTTTATTTCACCCATAAGTGTCCTTCACTGATGATCACTGGAGCACCATATCAAATCTGCAGAACCTTTGCCCAGCCTCCTATAACAAGTCCCTGTTTCCAACTTATTTCTAACATTTTGTAAATGTCAAGATCAGAAAGGATCATTATGGCCCCATTTAATTGGATATCCTGAATGAAAGAGGGGATTTTCTGTTTTCTACAAAGAAAATTAACTCTATCCCATCTGAAACCAGGACACCAATTTTTCTAACATGGCTTGCAGAGGATGAGCAGTGTCCAGGCTATGAAAACTTCTGAAGCATCTTCATCTCCAGATATTTCCAGTCCCATAAGATTGCATAGCTTTTTGGATGCTTTTCTAGCCTGACTTAAACCTCTAAACTTATGCAACACTTACTATGCCTTAACAGATGAAGCCAGCACATAAGTATGTAATGGTGCTCAAGTCTCAGAATCATAAAGTTAAAGTAACTGGGGATAGCAGGTTAATCAGGGGGTCATCCTCTCTGTATCCTGACAGAGTCAGCAGAGTCAGCTGAAGTTTTCAATTTTCCTTAAGACTTCTCATATTGGTCTTCTGCAGAAGCATGAATTTCAGTGTATTTGTCTTTATCCACTGGAAGAGACAGACTTCCTCTCTCCTGCAATATAATTCCTACGAAACTCTGTCCTTTACTCCACACAAAGTAAATGCTGGAGCCGTGCCGTTCCTCCACGCTATCTGTCTTCATTTTGACCGCTAATCCATCACAGACACAGTGACTACTCTCATGACCTCCCACACAGAAGACAAGCAAGCAGTACTCCCATCTGTCAACTGTACTCAGGAGGTGGCAGGTCTCTACGCTTGTGCATCTGTATGAGTCTATAGATGTATGGAATATGTGTGAGCATCCGATACTCTGGTAAGAGTCTGAAGTGTTTTACACTATGTTTTAGGTGATTTATTGCACTTTAGCACATTCATAAAATACATCGTGTTAAGCATATGCATAAAAATAATATATAGGTTACCACAAAATTTTTATGACCTTAACCAGATCCGTCTTGGAATGTCGTCTTGAATGTTTCACTCCTGCAGGTGAAAAAACATATTATTTCAACTGAGCTTAGGGTAAGTTGTTTAGTCAAGACAACAATATTGTGGAGAGAGCCGTTACCTTGGTAGCACTTTGCCAATTTAAGTACTAATGAGCGTGGTGGATTTCTGTCCTACATCCAACATAAGGTGTCTATGACTACTGTGTCTCCAGGCTGCATTCCTCAGCTGTCCCATTCTCCTACTGTTTGCAGACAATATAGAGTCAAGAATTATATAAATATCCTGCACATTCACAGTATCCCTCGAAGTTAGTGGAGATTTCTTATAAGGAATATTACATTGGTGAGATACTGGTAAAAGTGAGAAGATTACATATGTAGCAAGAAACAGGTTGGATGTCTGATAACAGGCTGGACTTCAGATGGGATTTACCTTTGGTTCTGTCACTAATTCACCTTTGTAGCCTTGGCCCTAGATTTTATTCAACTACCTTTAGACATCAGTTAAGGTCGTGGCCAGCTCCCTCTACAGCGAGTGGAGAGATGCACTTCCAGCGGAGATGCGACCATACCTATAGAGACCCGAGAAGAAGACAGCCCACCATCTAGAAGGAAGCCTATACAACTGCCTTAGACTGCACATTTGAGAGGGGAACTAACTCACTGAAGCTTAGGGGTGGGAATTTCTCTCCACTGATGTTATGAATGTCACCCCAGCTGTAAGAGCAAACTATCCTACCTGTTTCATTCAGTTATCTTAGAATAAAGTGAGTGGCATCCTCAATTCCATTTTCTATGTTGTCTGTGTCTCCAAAGACTATAAAGTAGTCTAGGGTCTAGTCAGACTATATTTTTGCTTAAGATAGGTAAGGAAGTGAGATTAAATTAATCTTTGATTTTTTTTTTTAATACTTTTGTTGTAAATGTCTGAGATACTGTTTTAATGATGACATTGGCAGTCCAATTTACTTTTACTCTTGCCTTCATTAATGTATATTAAATTGCATAAAGCTAGAATCACTCTGTATTTAAACTGGTGTGAACAAATAATAGCACTTAAAATGATTAATCCTCTGAGGGAGCAGGGCAGTGCTGGAAGATATAAAAGCAGGAGGAAGACCTCAAGTTTTGGTTAAATAACTCATTGAACATGATTACATCATGTAGTGGAAAGTGGTACTGAATTACCATTCTTCTCGGTGTGTTTACAGGCACAATGTATGAAAATATTAGTATAAATCCTTATAGCCAAATAACTATGTTAACAAAGTGCTAAAATAATAGATAATTGTTAAGATAGATATCTTAGATAACATACCTAAGATAATAGACCCTACCTCACTGCTAGACCATTTCCAGTGTTATAATTCTGATGATATCTGCTAGCTCAAAGGGTAGATATCGCTGAAATTGTTGCACTGTTAAAAGTATGAGTGGCTGAGCAAAGCAGGACCAGTGGCGCTTAGCAAGGTGCGAACCATCAGGTAACACCAAATATCCGTCTCTTCTTTCAGCAGAGGTCTTTCAGAGATCCCTCTCCAGTAGGTAGACAATTCCGGCTAACATGGAAGAGTATTATTCATGCCTGAAGATAGGAATGAGGACAATCCTTGTCATTGCCTCTACTAATGGGATTGCTGTTTTATGGGACATAAGGAAGGCTTTGTCAGTAAAACGTTAAACATATAGCACCAAGCTAAGGGAAAAAGGATGGGGATATTTCACTCTGTATGCCCTAATTTGCAAAAAACCCTTCCCTTCTTTCAAATGAGAAGCTCAGAACAGAAACTATTTGCCATGAATACATTTTGTGGCCCAGTTTTCCAGTCATAACCCTAAGTAATTGTTATTTTTTTCTCATTAAACATTTATCTCACTGAGTCTGAAATTACACCGGGCCTAAATCAAAATGTTCAAGGAAGCCCAGATTCTGCAGCTGGAATGGAGCAGCATTTTCTTCAGACGTGGGGAAGAAAGCAGTGTCTTTCATTTTCTTTTTTTCCCTGTGAAAAAGAGGAAATCTGGGGGCTGCCCAGGGAAGTGGTGGAGTCACCACCCCTGGAGGTATTTAAAAGACGTGTAGATGTGGCGCTTAGGGACATGGTTTAGTGGTGGACTTGGCAGTGCTAGGTTAACGGTTGGACCTGATGATCTTAAAGGTCTTTCCCAACCTAAACAACTCTACGATTCTATAAACATAATTTTGGATTCTAGCCAAGTGGAACACCCATCTGGTAAGTGAGGACACTATTCTATGATTCTATGATTCTATGATTGTCAAACACCTTGTAATCTAAGGAAGATAAAATAATATGGTGCACCGTGGTGGCAGGGCAGGAGGGAGGAAAAGTCCTTTCTAAATGCATGATCCAAACCTGCTTCTTACCCCAGGGCTGACCACCTCCAACGTAGACACCACCGCTGGATTTTACATCTAGTGAGATGGTTCTTGTCTCCATAAATCCACCTCAGGTATCTGTCTGAACATATGTTCTTCTCTTAGAGTCAAAGGGGAGAAAATGAAGAACACAGAAGGTGATTGATCCCATCTAATTTAGGGAGGCCCAGTCTCCTCATACTTATATACCTTTCTCCTCTCATTGAACACAGCAGGGACTCATAGAACTAAGCTGACTTGTAGATATTTAAAACTAGGAGAGATTTTTTTTTTTTTTTTATTTATTTGACTTCCTCAGCCTTTGTTTTAATGTTATGAAAGCTAAAAAAATGTTCAAAACTGCTTTGTTTTTTGTTTTGTTTTGCTTTAGAAAGAGGTGATTTTCCCATAGAATGACTACCTTCTTGAAGCTGGAACAGCAAGAAAAATATCAAATATCGTGAAGATTAGCAAAACTACTTTATCAACATATTACATCATCTCTTTCTCCATAAATAAGGACAAATGTCTTATATTTCACTAAATGTCTTATATTTCACTAGGTTTTTGATGATCAAAGCTGTACAAGGTGTTTTATTAATTAATTGTTGGGTTTAGTTTATTTCATATTTCTTGTAAATCATGCACTTACTATTTTTGAGGGGGGGGAAACATTTTTTTTCCTAACCTTGAGGATATGGGAGAGATGATTGAAAAACTATTTTTCTTTTCTTTTTAATGGAGGTTTTTCCCAAAATGAAAAGGAAAATCATCAGTTCAGGTACTGGGGCTTTAATTAGTTAATATTTGAGAAAAGTAGCTACCAGACTAAGGTAAGATATATTATAATATGGCACTGAATATTTCCCAGTTCAAAAATAAACTCAATGTGTAGGCCTTTCATAGAAGAACAGATTTATTTTGCACACTATGTGGACAGGGCAGAGGCTGTATTTCTGGCTATGATTCACAACCAAATTTTTTTTCTTTGCTTCTCCCATGTTTGGCTTGAACATCTTGTTTAAGACTCACAGAATTTATGTATTTGTATATTAATATTGCTGTAGAAAGATTTACTTTTTAATTATTTACAGGGATGTGGAATTTCTCACTGCTAAATTAAAAGAAAATAAACACACCTTGGTGGCATGCAGGATGCTGGAGAGGACAACGCTGCATATGAAGGAGTCATCCCTAGAAGTCCAAGTCTGAAGAATGAGCTGTGTTCCGCGGAGATTTCCATTTTGGTTTTAGCTTTGAATTGCAGTGGAGGCAGAAAAGGCCTAATTTTCTAAACATTTAATGAGTCTGATGAAATAGACTCTGTCATTAGATTCTCATTATCAGACATCTATATCTACCTCTATATATCTATAATTACTTCTATACATAAAATATATATACATACATATAAACACCTATATAGGTTATGTATATATAAACTACTTACAAGAGGCAGATAATGTCAGTATCATAATGAGTGGCTAATGGACATACCAAGAATGCTAAATTGCCCCAGCAAGATAACAAACCAACCCACTACCCTCTATGACAGACTCAAAGAAGTAGTAGATTATATATATGTGACTTCAGTAAGGGTTTTAATACCGGTGTTGTCATAATAAATCTAGGGAATTATGATCAGGATAGACTAAGCTGAGAGGATAACAAAGCTATTGGTCTTTCGTTGTGTTTTTAGTGGTGGACTTGGCAGTGCTAGGTTAACGGTTGGGCTTGATGATCTTAAAGGTCTTTTCCAACCTAAACGACTCTATGATTCTATGATTCTATGATTCTATGAAAATTTCCTATCAGACTGCATCTTAAGCAGGGTATGAAACCTGACTCCTACCTAGTCTTTATCTACTCAGGTCACTGCTCTCCTCTGTACAGCCCTAAGGCATAGGCAGGGAAGGATCTCACAGTTACAGAGATGACCCCTTAAGCCCTGATCCCATTGCATGATGTGTCCCCAAATTCAGAAGCACGCACAGCCTGCTCTGGGATCCAGGGACCAGACACAGCCGGTTGGAGGATTATAGATGAAGGAACGTGAGAGCAACCATGTGTCTGAATTGCAACAGGGCCAGATGTAGCCCAAATAATGAGAGATTAGGATGTGGGAACCCCTCTATAAGTCTCAGATTTATTGCATAAGAAGGTAAAGAATTCTTTTCACCACACTGTTTTAACTTCAGGACTTAGAAGAAACCCAGTGATCTTTAAGTTTATAAAAAAATTTTCCACTGATTTTGAGGAGGGGCTGACCTGAGCTTGAGGTCACTGCAGCAAAAATATTTCTGTCTCTTTCAGTCTCCTCTTCTATGTGTCATTGTTTGGATAAGGCTTACATTTCTTGGGGTTTGGCTGCACAGGACCACAGCTATGCACTGACTTCGCGTCACCCTGTGATCACCTACGTGAGGGCAGTTCATCTAAAATTCCTTATCAAATTTGCCTCGTCTTCATTTGGGGAAAACAAACAAAACTTCTGCTTCAGGGTTTGTCATGTCTGACCAATGCTGAGGTCGAGTGAGGGACTCAGGCTGTTGGACCTGATTGTTAGGAGAGAGTGGCCAAGTATGATAGTTGAGAAAAGCCAAGATGAAAATCCAGAGAAGCCAAGGAATGATTCAGTCCCAAGTGCAAGACAAGACAGCGGGAAGCCACAGTGCCTACACTGCGTGTACAAACAGGGCAAGGATCCCACAAGACAAAACCAACGTCAGGTGGGCTGGTAAGAGGCAAAAAAGAAGGTGTCAGAGCTAACACAGGCGGGTGAGAACAAGCCACGGAAATGTGGCCACAGCCAAGTTGCATACTGAGCAGCCAAAAGCAACTGGTGTGACTCCTTCCTATCCCAGATGGGTGGAAAAATTACAACTTGGGTTTCCAGTCCTGTCCTGAGTCTCCTGGGGAAGAGACTGTGGTCAGCTGTAACTGGAGTGGTCAAGCAAAGAAGAAGAAAGGTGAGGGTGATGTTCATGCATTTATCATGGGAAAGGGGTCAGGTGGGGCTTGAAACATTCCCTTTTTTACTAACTGGCAGGCAAGTCCATGAAGGTGTTTATGCCCAGGTCCTCAAAGGTAAGAAAGTGCCTTACTCCTTTTGAAGAGCAGGTACCACAGGAGACCTTTGAAGGCTCAGCTGTACAATAAAAGGTCCCAAAGGTGATTTTCACCGAACACAGCAGCAAACAGCATTGCACAAAACTGGCATCCAGACCTGGCACAATACAGGGCTTTGAAATGCTGGGCATCCTGTAGTGTTGAGACCAAAAGGGTAACAGCAGAGAAACTCCTGTTTTCCTGACACTAACATGTTCCAGCAGCTCTCCTGTTTTATCAGTTGATGTCCTGTGGGAACAGCATGAATCCTAAGATGCACTTCAGAGGGCAAGGGATAAATCAAACTGAGTTTTTCTCTCGCAATACTGATAAAACAGAACCCCTAAACATTCTTCAATGATAGCAAACCCACAACTTCCAAGGGCTTTAGTAGTCCACACCAGCCTCCCACACACAGTATAAGATGCATCCCTGACCCTTTTTCTCCTGGCCCTCTGCACTAGGCCTGTGCTCTGTAACTTGTACACAGGGCTGTGATGTTGCTGCTGTTACGGGACCCCATGCATCAGCCCCAACCTGTTGTTCTGTTGTAAAATCCAACTACTGACAGCATTTGTTGTGGGAAATCTTGAAATACACAGTGCCAGCTGTGGTCCTGTACTGCAGTGAGGAGTTGTGCTACCTTCCCACCCAAAGCTCCCCGGTCCTGGCTCTCCCCACTCCAAGCTGAACCCTCTGACCTTCTCTCTGGCATACATCTCAAAGCTCCAGATGTATTTGTATGATCCTGTACGATGCAGCCCTCCCACATCAAAGATTCTGGCTTAACGAGCTGGGTCTTTGTGCTTTCACTACAGACACCTTCCTTTTTTAATTCGGTGTTTATACAGCATCTAACATAATGGGAGTCTGCCACCTACAAAGGCGATCGATGAGTATTTGTACAGTGATAGTAACAGACCATTAACTGCTTTCCCTTGACACAGCTCCAGGAGAAGCTGTAACAAGCTGTTCTTTGCTCCTTTTTGAAACAAGGGAAAAAATCATACCACTTTCTCCTTTGAATATATATATATTTTATATTTTGCTGTAGTGTGTTCCAAATACCGCTAGCTCTTGGCAGCTGAGGGAAAACATGGTGCTGCCAGAACTTTTGCTCTTATGTCTAGTTTCCATGTTTTTTCAGGGAAGATCATGCCAAGCCCTCACTGCTATTGTCTTTTCAACAGGAGGGATGTGCCAATGCTTTTCCAGCCTTTCAAGGCCGTTTTATAGAGGGATATATCATGACGTTGCATCCTGTGCCATTCCTTGTTATTTTCCAAAACTCTGTTTTGCCAGGACCATTTGCTGGAATTTCCAAACAAGTTATCCAATGGTCATTGCTCTGTGAGCCATTCAAGACTGTTCTTACACTAGGACTTTTTTCCTCTGAGCAAAAAACCACGGTGTCCGCTATTTCTCCTTTGTGCATGCTAAGGAAAGAATAGGGGGAAAACCAGAAGTTGACATTAATGGGTATGACATCCGTGCTGTAAGACTTGATGAATTAGATGCTATACAGATTTTGTTATCAGTGGGAGAGGGATCCTGAAATGTTCTCCTGGTTTCAGCAGGGATAGAGTTAATTTCCTTCCCAGTAGCTGGTACAGTGCTGTGTTTTGGATTTAGGATGAGAACAAAGTTGATAACGCACCGATGTTTTAGTTGTTGCTAGGTAATGCTTACACTGGCCAAGGACTTTTTAGTTTTCCATGTTCTACCAACTGAGAAGGCTGGAGGTGCACAAGAAGCTGGGAGGGGGCACAGCCAAACTGGCCAAAGGGACATTCCACACCATGGGACGTCATGCTCAGTACATAAACTGGGGGAAGCTGGCCGGGGGGGCCGCTGCTTGGGGACTGGCTGGGCAGCGGTCGGCGGGTGGTGAGCAATTGTACTGTGCATCACTTGCTTTGTGTATTATTATTATTATTATCATATTATTATTATTATCATTTGATTTCAATTATTAAACTGTTTTTATCTCAACCCACGAGTTTTTCTCACTTGTGCTTTTCCAATTCTCTCCCCCATCCCACTGGGTGGGGGGGGAGTGAGTGAGCGGCTGCGTGGTGCTTAGTTGCCAACTGAGGTTAAACCACGACAAATGTGCTGCCCAGTGCTCCTGCATGTGCAATGATGAAAGGAAGACCCAGCAGCACTGCAGAACAGTCCCTTCAGGGTGTCCTAATTGGGGGTAGTTATTGCTTTCTACGTGGTAAGAAAAAGGCCAGCAAGCAGCTTTGCATCACCCTAGCTCTGCCCCGGGGAAGGCTCTGTGAAGGGACACATGGAAGAACCACTTCAGCTGTGTGTAAGAGTTGCTCAGGGCACCCTGCAGTGAAGACAGCAGCCCTGCAGAAGAGACCTTGGGAAAAGCCAAGCAATAAGCCCTAGTTTACCAGGCATGACTGCTGCTAAACAAGGTTTGGCCAACATTTGCACTCTGTGGAAAAGAAAATATGTCTGTGACAGTACTCACTAGCAGGTGATTCAGACGGTGACTTTAATGTCAGAGCCTGGAAAAAAGAGAAGAGGCTCATTGTGTTCACTCAAGCCAGTGAACAGAATTTTAATATGGCTTCACATGCTTATCTATTCCCCAGATGGGTTTGTGTACAGGAGGGAGGTAAGAAAGAGGTAGGAATAAGGGATGTCACCCCATCAAATCCTATACTGAAAGAGACACTTCTTACCTGTACTGGAGTCATTAGATTTTCTTCAGCCTAAGACTTCTGTTAATTATTCTGCCTCCTTTCACTCCCCGCTCCAGACTCTGATTCTGCCAGGTCACATTCTGCTTCACGCTTCAAGATAAACACAACCTGAACATGGTTCTCAAATAAACTGACTTCTCAAAGCAGTGAAGCTCTGCGAAATCAACCATCAACCCATGCTACTTCTTTTAGCATCTACCTATAGACCCCCTGCACCTGCAGACACAGATGCACACACCACCCCCCCCGCCACCACACACCAACCCTCCACCCAACTAATGGACTTGAAAGCCACATTTTGTGTCTGCATAGTAAGTGGGAACCAGCTGCTCATTACCTCCAGAGTCAGGAAGATCCTTTACTACTTCACGGAATAATAAATAGGTAGTGCAGCACTGTGATTTTTCACCCAACTCATGACTCTGTGTACTGATCTATTGTCCAGAGGACAATCATGACTGGTACGTGGAGTCACAGAACAGCAGAATACCCTTGGCCTTACATAGCATCTAGTAGGTCCTACACTTAATAGAGCTCTCTGAGAAGGTAGGTTCCCATACTTCAACTTAATGTTGAAGTCCTTACATGACCGGCAGTGGAGATGCCATGCAAGGGACACCAAAACTTGAGAATCCTCTTCTCTGGCCTGTCACCTAGTATGGTTTTGAAGATATTCATCAGTGAGAAACAAGTGTGAACTACTGGTTAGGGTTTTATATTCTTCCCGGTCTTTCCATCTGCATGAAACGTGTTACACAGAGCAGATAAACTGCCAGGGTGCAGGTGTGAACAGAAGTTCTGGCTACGGTTGCTTTAACTCCCAAAGTTGCTTATTCAGTTTTCATCATGTCGACTTCGATGAACAGGTAGTGCTCTGAAATTCTGTGGCTTTGCTCACACTCCACTTCAGAACAAAGCAGGTGTTACCCAAATATCAGATTTGCCCTTGAAACAGGAATCCCTTTTCCGACCTTGTTCTGCAAGCCCCAATTTCAACAGCACCCATCCATGCCATGTCTTTTATTTTGGACCTACAGTACAAGATCTTCTGGGTTCTAGATACCAGTTCTGCTTTTACAGAAAATATGACATGGAGGGGATGGTCTGTTAAGTGTTATCCTTAGGCATGTACATTATGATTAAAAGAGACTAATACCAGCTCAGAGACTGTGGGTACAGCAAGAAGACCCCCCCTCCTCCCTCTTGCATACCCTTACAGCCTCTTCAGTGCCTCTTTATTGGGTGTACAACCTCTCTTGGCTGATACTGCATAGAGTTACACCAATTAAGGCATATGTCACAACCGGGAGTGGGATACTGACTGGGAGAGAAGGAAGGAAGAGGAAAATTCAGAGGTGTCCTGAGTGGTGACTCAGCCTAACAGAAAATTGGGTGTGGGGGGTGGGTGGGGGGTGGATCTCTTTTAGGCTCTGTACAAGTAGGTTTGTCTAATGGCCTGCAAAACAGAGATGGCAGCAACCAACTCAGACTTGGAAGAGGACAAAAACAAAAAAATTTTTTATTGCAACATATAGACCAGGCTCCTTTTCTAGTGCATGAGAAAAGGAAAGGAAAGGAAAGGAAAGGAAAGGAAAGGAAAGGAAAGGAAAGGAAAGGAAAGGAAAGGAAAGGAAAGGAAAGGAAAGGAAAGGAAAGGAAAGGAAAGGAAAGGAAAGGAAAGGAAAGGAAAGGAAAGGAAAGGAAAGGAAAGGAAAGGAAAGGAAAGGAAAGGAAAGGAAAGGAAAGGAAAGGAAAGGAAAGGAAAGGAAAGGAAAGGAAAGGAAAGGAAAGGAAAGGAAAGGAAAGGAAAGGAAAGGAAAGGAAAGGAAAGGAAAGGAAAGGAAAGGAAAGGAAAGGAAAGGAAAGGAAAGGAAAGGAAAGGAAAGGAAAGGAAAGGAAAGGAAAGGAAAGGAAAGGAAAGGAAAGGAAAGGAAAGGAAAGGAAAGGAAAAGAAAAGAAAAGAAAAGAAGAGAAAAGAAGAGAAAAGAAAAGAGAAAAGAAAAGAGAAAAGAAAGAAAACAACCCTCATACTGCTCTTACCCCATCAGTAGCTGGACAGGTGTGCATCAAGACAAGAAAACTTGATGGTCTGGAGCCATGGTGGAATCAAGAGAGGAAGAAGAGGGACAGGACAAGGCCAGTGATGTGACAGATGTGAAAGGTAAAAAAGTAGAAAACTAAAACCTTTAATTGCAAGGGGTTAGTGATGGAGATAATGACAATGAGGATATGAAAATAAGGGATTTACCTATTTACACCTGTGCATTGGAGTATTTCCCCCATTAGAAAATTTGGTAGATTTTTCAGGCTTTCCTCCTCATAATGACAATGCGATCAGACTGGAGACTTCTTCCTGGGCCAGCCAGACCATCCTCCCACCCTAGCTCAACATGCGCTAGTTCCGATATCTGTTTGAAATCCACTCCCAAGTGTTTTCAAGAGTTTTTCGCTCAATGCCCTCTACGACTTATCTAAAATTCTTTACAAATCTGTTGCACTTCTGCTGATAATTGATGGTTTTCCAAAAGCTCATGGGAAGTCATGTCTGCCTCCAGTATCTGCTGAAGAAAAGTTTTTGACTCCCCAGGTGTCAAGGAAACGGTCTCCAAAATGTGACTCTAGTTACATTAAAGACTGAACAGACAATAATATTAACAAGACCTCGCTCACATACACCTATACACATGCTAAAAACATATTTCTGTTATATGCAAATTATTTATGCTATTATACTTACTTATTATTTTATATCATGAATGAATGTTAACAAAATGTGATATTTGGGATGGTCAGTGCCGGGACTGATAGACTTGTTTATTATGCTAGAATTTCCCCTGGTTTGGTAAACTATGGCTAAAGTTACACACCAGTGAGCAGCTGCTGAGACGGTATTGTGTTGCCCTGACGACACAAATTGTCCCTTGACTCCCTAAGGAATCAAGTACACCTTGCTCAGTGCTGCAGTAGCTGAGGAGAAAGCTCCCAGCAATATTGCAACACCAGTAAGTGGGTTCATGCTGTAAAGAGAGAAGGAGACATAAGAAGAAAAAAGGAAAGAGAGGAAAGGGGGGGGGGGGGGGGGGGGTGAGTAGGGACAGGGATTGTAGAGTTTGGGGAAGTTTTAGAAGCAAAAAAGAACCAACATTTTTTGGTTTGCAGTCTGGTATCACTGGCTTTTCTTGGGTAGAGAGCCCTGTAAGGGACAGTTGGAATAGGAGAAGGGGGACATCTGACATCCTTGGTCGCCTCTGGGCATCAGTTCATCCTGGTCTGGGGTTGCTGGTGGATTCAGATTCTCTCTTTTCAAGGACCAAGTGGGATGGTGAGTACTCAGAGGGCTAAAGTTAGGTGGCATGAACCCTGACCTTAGTCTCACGGCCCCACAGTCCCCATCCTGTGAAGTGAGGATAGGAACCTGCCCTTCTCTGGTTGCACCGTTTGGACCCTGCTAGGCTTCATCAGAGCAGCAACTGCAAGCCCCAGAAGTACCTACCACAGGAGTTTTGCTGCTCTGCAGTCAGTTTTCCCTAGCAACAGCAGCTCTTTCCACTTCTCCTCTGAGGACCTCAGCTTGCCCAAGCTAACGAAACCAGGCTAATGTCTACGTGAGGGCAGTAGGCATGATCTTATCCATTTCACTTTCTGGTAAGCTGAGCAGGGG
>NW_008825616.1:1132211-1135772 GCF_000699105.1 Pygoscelis adeliae
TGCCTTGCCATGTGCTCTGACTATTTGCAAACTCCCGGAGGCCCCGTCTCGCTGCATCCCGCTTGCTTCTCTCCTCGAAATCCTCCACATCGACAGCTTTACTTTGGCAGCAGAGGGCACTGCCCCCTTCTTAATTTTTTTTCCACACTCATCCCCTCCCTCATGCTCCTCCAAGGGCTGCAATTACGCTCTCGGTAAGTGGTGCTGTCTGTCTGCAAGCTCCTGAGAGTTTGATTTGTCTTGGCTCCCAGCTCTGACATGCCTGGGAAGGGCAAGGAAAGGAAATGGGTGGGAGCTCCCATCTAACCACGAACTTGTCCTCCCCCCCTTTTCTTTTTCTCCCCATCCCTTCCCTCCCCCATCCCAACCAGAGGAAGGATCATGCTGCATCGCTTAGAACGAATTGCTCTGAAAGTTTGGGTTGGAATTTTTTTTTCCTTCCCTTTCAAATGAAATACGCTGCGAGTCTCTCCCATTTCCATGCGCTCACAACAGAATGGGGTTGTTATTGCAAAAGGCAGAGTGTGTCTGTGTGCGTGCCTGCAATGTGTGTTTGCTTGCTCACATGTGCTTGTGTGTGGGCGTGTAGTAAGTAGTGGTATGTACTTGTGAGCAGGCAGGAACTACACCACCACTTATAAATATCCATGTATTTTATTTGCTGTTCCTGAAGGTTTCACTGCAGTGTGGTCCTTTATGGTTTAAAAATGAATCTTTCTTACTGTCCTTCTCCTGATCTATTTATTTTCTGGGCTCTTTAAGTTACAGACCTATCCTGACAAGTGCTGGGTCCCCCCAGGGATCATCAAATACACATTTTGGGTCTGGGGAAGGGAGAGGAGGAGTCAGGCATGAGTCTGCCCCTCATTTCTCTGCATGTGGATAGATCTCACATTTGCCCAGTGATATAACCTCTCTCCCATTGTACCACACTCCTGTAACAAAAGCAGGTGAATCTTTAATCTGCCTTATACCTGAGTTTCCGACATTGTGTTTTGATGACCAAGAAAGATGTTGGCGCAACTGTAGCTGTGCCTCTGAATAGGATCATTTGCCTTCATATGATGTTGTGGATCAGAGCTGTACCTGGGCACGTGCCACAGCAGTTTCACAGTGAGAGGGCAAGTGAGATGTTTAACAGGAGTGCGAAGAATCTGTATTGCACATCTCCAAAAAAAAAAAAAAGATATTCAGGGTCTTGTGCCATCAATAGCAGCACTAATGGACTGTACCACTGGAGGTACAGTGGTAACCCTCTTGTTTTAGCCTTAGATGCAGACACCCCCTCACTCTGCAGCTATCCATACCCCATCCTCATCCTCTGAATGTAGTCAAGGGTGCCCAGAGGTGGGGAGGTCGAAGTAGAGAGGGTCCTAACCTCAGTTTTTCTGTGGGTTTTGGGACCTTCAAGAATCCCTGGATGCAGTCCCTGCCTTTCCCCCCACACAAGCAGCACGTATTAATGAGAGGCACGCGTCCCCCTCTTGCAGCCACCCACGCTAAAGGGCATCACTTGTTAGCTGTTAACTGGTCTGGTGATTAGAGAACACCCTTGTGTGCAGGGCAATGGGGTCCAACACTTCACCTTCTGCCCTTCTTGATTGCTCTTGCACACTTGGCTTGTAGGATCCTTTTTTAAAGTGTGAGCAGTCCCACAGCAAAGTGCGGTAGATGCCCACAATGAAGTCTGTCTGCAGAGGGAAAGTGACTCGTACCCAGTCTGCCATGTGTTCTCAGGAGGTGATGATGCTCTTCCCCGTTGGCACTGGGCCATCGCATGATCTGGAGGTAAACACCGAGAGGCCTATTTGAAAGGGAAAACACTTGACGGCCCCACCTCACTTTTAAACCTCTGCACAGCCATGGTTTTTTTTTACCTTGGCTCTATGTGAGCGTTTGACAGACAGTGCTAACATCTGACCTGCTGTCCTCTTTGCTTTGAAGGAACCTCAGCTGACAAGCAAAGCTGGGAAGCAGCTAGGCTCTGATTTCTGTTTTGCCGAAGGCTGGCATCCTGAACACACAAAAGGCAAACGATAGGATGGGAAGGGTGGTCTCTGCACTTGCAAACAGAAATGAGACGCATGGGAAGGAAGAAACAAATATGCAAAATAATTTCCCCTGGTTTGGAAAAGGAAACACGGAAAACTAACAGCCTCAAAGCACAGGTTGTGGCTTCTGGGAGAAAGAATGTGAACAGTCACTTTCTCATCCTGTTTCTGTCCTTCCAAGACTTGTGTGAAAAGGCTGATGTTGAATCCCAGTTAGCCATAAAATAACAACAACAAGTCTGCCCAGTGGCTGCGATTTGCCAATTGTGAGCTTTCTGCACCTACACCAGGACTCAGGAAGACAGAAGACTGCAAAACATCCCAGCTAGGAGTGCAGAATCCTTGAAAAATGTAATCTCACCCACGGGGACAATCTGATTAAATGAGTGTTACTTATTTTTCCAACACCATGGCAATGTCTCCAGAAGGAATACAAATCACTTAGTGCAATGAGATAGAGCCAGCTGAGCAGGTACCAGGAATGTGGGAGTTTTTTATTAATCACCCAGGAGGAAGAGCTATTACTTTTTTTTAATGTATTTTTTTTTATTCACCTGTACACCCCCCCACACACCACCACCACTTTTTATAGTGAAACTAATAAGATAGAGTCTGATCCAGAGAATACTGAGCACATCATGGCGTTTTTCCATTGGCCGTGTGAACCAGGTGGGACCTTAGTGCTCGATCCTGATCAAATCTCAGTGGGTACAAATCAGCACAGCTCTGCTGAAGTCAGTGAGGGGTTCTCATCTATCACTTCTTTTATTAATATTGCTCTGTCTACAGGTCCAGAGTCTCCAAGAACACATCTTCTATTTCATTGCCTCTCATTGAAGGCAATGTGTGAGTGCTGATTTGCCCGGGCTGAGGATCTGATCCAGCTCTTTCCTTGTTGTTTTTTTTCCTCTCTCTTTTTCTCCCTCTCTCTCTTTTATAGCAGCGTTGGAATTGCTGTAAGGTTTACAGTGCAGTAATAATCACCTCATTATTATTAATAACCATGGCAACAGAATGGAAATTAATCACAGTACTTCTGTTTATCCCCATAGAAACAGAGCCAAAACAAACAAGACTTATCCACAATGCCTATTCCTAGAAATCATACATACTACATAATTACCAATGAAATGAACCAGCAACTACACTGCTGCCTAGACCATCCAGTAGCACCTATGCAAAGGTCAAGGATATATAGTCAGGTCAGTAATCAGAAGAGATGCTTCCTCAGGTTGAAATTAGCGGGTGACAAATATCTTCAGTAACTTTGCTCATTTTCTTGATTGGTTTTACTCTTCAGCATTTGTCCTGGTGGCTGACTGCTAGAGACATTGACAGAAGTTATTCTTCTTCTCATTTTAAGAACTTTTATGAGATCAGTAGGTCTAAACTGGTCAGTGATGGGAAGGGAGGCTTCAGAGTAACATCAATTTCTGTGAACTTCTGAAGAAACTCGAGAGACAACACTCCTTCCCATGTGCCAAGCAATAAAGTACCAGTCCAGCAGTGA
>NW_008825616.1:1135784-1162942 GCF_000699105.1 Pygoscelis adeliae
GTGCGAAGACAAGATAGATATTTTTTCTTTGTAGTGTCATCATTCTCGTTTATGGGAGGTACGGAGGATATAGTCCTCGCACGCATTTCCTATGCAGAGAAGTGAAACTCCAAGACTTTTACTTTTGCAGGAGAACCTCTGTTCTGCCACAGTCGTTATTCATTCAGATTCAATTGCACAGCAGTCGTGTTGTCTGCCCTCCCCCCGGCCAGACCATTACTGCATTTTATTTAGGCTGTCACGGACAGATAATCTAACCCTTGCATCTGCTTTTGCCTACAGCTTAATGACACACACAGGGGACTACTTTCCAGGCTTTCAAAGTAAAGAATTAATCTCTCAGATGATCCTTCAAAACCAGAGGTTCTGCTGACTCTTATCTGCAGATGCAGCAGCACAGATTACAGTTGGTGCAGAAAGATGAGAGAGGCACGGGACGTAATGATGATTAAAACCACAACTCTCTGTGAAGTCTTTTTTGCAACAGGATCTGGTCAGAGTTAATCCCTCAGGGTACTTGAATTCAGCTGTGTGTTGGAAACCTATACTGCTTTCAGTAAAGAAGTGAAACTTGACCATGTGGAGGAGGGACATATAGTTGCCATGTCTTCCAAAACCTCAAGAGATCATAAAACCATAAAGTGATAGATAGATAGAATAGTTTGGGTTGGAAGGGACCTCTAAAGGTCATCTAGTCCAACCCCCCTGCCGTGGGCAGGGACACCTTCAACTAGATCAGGTTGCTCAGAGCCCCGTCCAACCTGACCTGGAATGTTTCCAGGGATGGGGCAGCCACCACCTCTCTGGGCAACCTGTGCCAGTGTTTCACCACCCTCAGCGTAAAACATTTCTTCCTTATATCTAGTCTAAATCTACCCCCCTTTAGTTTAAAGCCATTCCCCCTTGTCCTGTCACAACAGGCCCTGCTAAAAAGATCTTGATGGATCTTCTCACTCTAATATAGACTCTCCTGCAACTCTGAAAAATCATGCCATCTACCTCTTATCTCTATCTCTCACCTATAAAAGGGGGATAACAATCTTCTTTTCCTAAATACCACTTATTTTATCTACATAGTATATAAATTTTGGTGAACAGAGAAATTCTCTTACTGTCTCACTGTACTGTGTATTTGTACAGATAAATTGTGGTCAAAGGGGGGAATTAAAACTGGAAATGATAGAGGGAACAGCCCTGAGAACAGTCTGCTTTATGAAGTTTTACTGACCTTTTAAGCTTACCAAAAAGACAGAGAGAGTATAATTAGCTGGGATGAATCCCATCTGAACTTCCTCCAGGCAGTCCTCCTGAATCCAATTAAATACAACTTTTCCATGTCGAAGGACAGTTGAGGAGAGATTGATATTGCTATTGGGCAATGAAAAGACACTCAGAAGTGTTTTCTGCCTGTTTTATATGATCCAGTCACAGAATTATGATTTTTAGTCCAAAAGACACCAGCAGTGACAGGTCCCTGAAATTACAGGTCCTGTGTACTCAGTGTCCCCCAAAACACTAAACAAGCAGGGACATGACAAAAGAAGTCAGCGTGTTTGCAGTTCTACATCATATAATATTAATATGTTCTCCACTGACTATAGAGAAGTTCCAGATTTCCTCAGATAGATATGTGGGATGCCATTTTTTAGGTTATTTGACATTAAATAAAGACATGGTCAGGATTTAGAACGTATGCTGTGTGACAACCTGGTCGCTCTCTGAACTAGGGTACTCAGAACCACAGAGGCTGCCTCCCTCTATCAGACTGGGGCAGGAGCAAGCCCCTGGGTCCTGAAATCCTCACAATCCAGAAACCTCTGACATGATCCATCATTTAAACATGGAGACCTGATGTGCATGAGAGTATCCCCCCGAGCCTCTGTCTTCCAGAGGGGCACGGGCTACCTGAAGGGTGCTCCTGTGTTGTATCTGACGGTTGGACTCGATGATCTTGGAGGTCTCTTCCAACCTTAATGATTCTATGATTCTATGATTCTATCTGCTGACCACAGATGTCTTCAGAAAATTTCAAATGGCATGAGATAGCCACTCCAAGACAGCTGATTTGCACCCTAAAACATACACATATATTTAATCAAATTAATCCAATTTGATGTGCCTACCATCTACTCATCAACAGCAAATGAGGATTAGTCATCTTTTAATGTTCCTGTAAACACTTTCCCGAAGAGGAGCTAGTCAAACATAGCTTTGGGAAGCTTAGAGGAAGACTTACTGCCTGAAATCCTCTTCCTTTATGGTCCACAAAAAATCAAGATTAATTACTTAATGATCAGTTCTTGAAAACTCCATGTCAGTTTTGCCAGTTAATGGTCTGCTTTTGGGTACAGGAAGACTAGTATGTAGGTATACAGTGAGACATGCAGATGCTTGTTCCATTTAGTTATTTCCAAGTACATTAATGAACCCACAGAAATGTTCTTGCAGTGTGGTGTAGTGTGCAATACATAGCAAATTGCTTGCTTTGGGGCCTGAATTATTCCTGCAAATCTCATTAATGTCACAGACAACTTTTTCTGTTGAAAATAGTGCTTGCTTCTGGCAAACAGTGCTTATGTTGTCCCAGCTTCCAGAAAGGAAGATTCAAATAAAACATTACGAGAAATAGTAGGGACAGTAGAGTCCTGTAATCAGTTGCCCTGAAAGGCTGTGGAAATTCCTTCATCTGAGAGTTTTTGAAAAATCCTAGACAGTCGTATGTCAGGAATTGTGTAAGTAGAGTGGTTTCTTCCCCAGAGCAGGAGGTTGGAGTAGATGACCTTATTTTGTCTTACTCTGCCCATTTTTCTTTGGGCCTGTGCTGCTTTGACTAGATTTGCCAGTTCTCTTTGAAAACTGATGGGCATTGGTCTAGTAGTTTATCCATTAATGCAAACTTAGATCCCTAGAATTGATATTTTGCCCAGAGAGGTGGTGGATGCCCCATCCCTGGAAACATTCCAGGTCAGGTTGGACGGGGCTCTGAGCAATCTGATCTAGTTGAAGATGTCCCTGCCCACAGCAGGGGGGTTGGACTAGATGGCCTTTAGAGGTCCCTTCCAACCCAAACTATTTTATGATTCTATGATTCTATGATAATAATAGCACTGGTGAGGACACATCTGGAGCACTGTGCTCAGTTCTAGGCTCCCCAGTACAGGAAAGACATGGACATACTGGAGCAAGTCCAGTGAAGGGCCACAAAAATGATTAAGGGACTGGAGCACCTGTCATATGAAGAGAGGCTGAAAGAGCTGGGCAATGTTCGGCCTGGAGAAGAGAAGATTCAGGGGAATCTTACCAATGTGTATAAACACATGATGGGGGGAGTAAAGAAATAAAGAAGATAGAGTCAGATTTTTCTCAGTGGTGCCCAGTGACAGTCCCAGAGGCAATGGGCACAAACGGAAACACAAAATTCCATCTTTTAACTTTTTTTTTTTTTTTTACTGAGAAGGTGGTTGAACACTGGACCAGGCTGTCCAGAGAGGTTGTGGAGTCTCCATCCTTGAAGATATCAAAATCAAACTGGACATGGCCCTGAGCAACCTGTTGTAACTGACCCTGCTCTAGGCAGGGGGTTGGACTAGATGATCTCCAGAGGTCCCTGCCAACCTCAACAATTCTGTAATATTGTGGTTGTATGGTGAGGAAAGGTGCCTTGGGTTTTTAAAATAGAGGGAAACCAAAGTAAGTACTCAGGCTTCTAGAAGACCTGTATTGTTTATTAATTCGTGTTTATGTGTGTTCAGTACTCATCTTGCTAAAGTTGGATACACTTGCAAAAGTACTGTATTTTGCAGGTTCCAGTCCCTGTTAATAGAACCACTTTTAAGGTTAGCAGATTGACATTTTAAAATGTTAACAAAAAATTATTAGAATCACAGAATCCTAGAATCATAGAATCATTGAGGTTGGAAGAGACCTCTAAGATCATCGAGTCCAACCATCAACCCAACACCCCCATGCCCACTGAACCATGTCCCTAAGCACCTCATCTACACGTCTTTTAAATACCTCCAGGGATGGGGACTCAACCACTTCCCTGGGCAGCCTGTTCCAATGTTTAACCACTCAAATGCAACTGATATCTCCTACTCCATAGGTAGGATAGCTCATCTTTGACTTTGTCCCTTTAGCAGAACCTTTCCAACAGATATCTTAGGTACTCATCTGACTCTGCCTTCTTTTCAAGACATCAGAGGATTGTTCATGTTGGGATGTCACTCTGGCTCATCACTTCCCATTTTCATAAACAATGATCTTTTATCATTTGCACTTTTTAAACTCAAAGGAAGGAACAACTCTTCCCTATAAAGCTCCATGTGCAATGCTTCTGAACCCATCATCAAACCTGAATGAACTGATAGGTAGGAACAGGGAGAATAAAAGCTCAAGAAAAAATAATTATTTAGCTGTTGAATAATCTAGTATTCTTCAATAGGTGTGTACGAACAGCAAAATTCTACTTACTATGGGAAAGTCTTGTCTTACAATTTTTCTGAGCCTAAAATAAATCATAAGCATTTGTGTCCTGGAAGAAAAAACATTTGTAGAGCAGTTAAAAAGATGAATTTGTCAATCAGCTAACCCGAGTTAAATAAGAGTCACAAGCTTTTACATAAAGTGGCGTGGGGATTATTTTTTTTTTAATCTGAAGCAGAATCCAGCCCTAATATCCTTCCTGCTACTTAGTAAAGTTACAAAAACAATGTATTTCATGATAGTACTGCCAACACAAAGTAATATTTTATACAAAAGACATTTACCCACAAACTCTGACCTTTAAAATATTATATAAAAGTTTTACTAAGAGATAGAAACAGTTTGTTAATTTTAGCAGGGACAGTGAAGTAAGAAAAATACTTTTCCTCCGTGAATTGAAGACAGAGGTTGCTCAAATCCTAGCTCACTTGTGTGGGGAGGATATATGATTTCAGACCTTGTAGAGGCATTCAAGAAGTTTGACACAGTATTTGTATGAGAGATGTAAACTTCATGATACTGGTAACTTTGAGTCCGACAAAAGCAGACAAGGCATCGAGTCCTCAAAGTATCCATTCAATTTCTGTTCTTGGAGATTTGATGATGGGAGGATGTTAGAAACTCTCTGCTGAGATAATGCTACTGAAGATCCGCTGCAAAGCCCCATCTTTCACTCTGTACTGGAAAATTGTCTTCAGAGCAGGTCCTGAGGCTTTCCCTGGCTCTTTATTACCAGCACAGTGTTTGGACTTCCATGGAAATCTGAGTAGATAACTATAAAAAGGACAGAAGACATGCCTCCTCTTCCATCTTATTTCCTTGCAGGTTTTCTTTATGTTCAAATTCTTTAGGCTGTGTTGGACAACGCTGACCCATGATGAGGAATTGTAGTAAATTCTTTGCATTGAATGGCAGGTTATCGCGATCTGCTGTCTTTACCGTTTCCTTCTTCTTTTGATCTTTCCCACAAACATAATATCTCAGCCGGTTTCTCTGATGCAGACTCTGACAGATGGACACTGACCGCTTCCAAATCTTTGTCTCCCAGAATGGTATTGAACTACACCATCTCCCCATCACCTATTCTGACTTACAAGGATTTTTAAAAATTTTTTTTAGTGGCAGTCTGAAAGGGCAAACAAATTCTTTTCCTTGTCATTCTGCGTAAGTTTGCCATTCCTAACATTAAACCATTTGGCCACGCTCCAGATCTTCCTTTCGGTGATGTCCTTCTCCTCTGCAGGCAGCAGAGTTGACAAACCTTCCAGCTGCCCTTGTTTAATCTCCATTGCTCTAGCCTGCCACTTTTGCTGCATTGTGTGTTTGTTTCTCAAGATCATCAAATAAATTTCTTGCCAAGACATCACTTAACCTAATGACTCACAACACTTCTGGTTTTAAAGAGCAGGTAAACCCAAAAGAGGAGTTTCTGTCACCATTTTGTTTTCTGTTTTGTGCTGTTTATTGCAACAGAATTTGAGCTTTGAAAATTCTCACAAAAAGCCCCAGACAACATTTCTTAACCAGTCTGAGGGCAGTTAACAGGTTTCATGGAAAAGCCGTGATGACATCACATCTGTATGTGATGTCACAAAGATAAACCAGGCAAATTACTGCATCATCCTCACCATAAAAAGATAGATGGAAACAAAGCAAGTCTTTTTAGAAAGAGGGGAGGATGATCTAGCCAAGGCTGTTTTGGAACAAGCCTCTTGTATGCTCTCCAATAGTCACATAGACCCACATTTTGAAAGGCATCTACCTGAATTTCAGCTGAAGTTTGCAACAAAGGTGCCTCAAAGGCTGGAAATGGTAGTGCTCAAGGTCATTGATGGAAAAGGGTACGTCCCTTAAGGATAAAGGAATAAAGGAACAGAGTATTTCCTTCCTCTACTTGAGAACACAATGTTAAAGGGGTTATTGGAATCATATGATTAGACTGGCACAGTCCTGTCCACCACAAAACAGGAATTGAAAGGTAGATAACGCTGACTTATACAAATCTGAATCAGAAATTACTGTACTCAATACAATTACTCATGATCTTCTTCATCTAAGGTCACAAGCAGCCTACCATTTCCGCAGCTATTCATGGATGAACCTCTCAAAAGATCTGCAACTTTCATTTAGGAATGGAACCTGGTTTTGTCCTGCAATGAAGCCCAGACGCCCAACTTGAAATCAAGGCTTCACTGTCCCCAGAGACGCCCATTTGCATAAGAAGAAGAAATTTATGCACCCAAAAGCTTGCAGTCTGCTGAGACAGACTGTGTCAGGGTACGGCTATGTCCATTCAATAAGTAGGATGAACCTAGACCCAGAGAAAGCATGACACGGCCTAGACCACAGAGGGTGTCTAAAAAAATTGAAGCCAACCTTTTGAATCTCCCCCACAGTCAGCCCACGGATCAGGGGACAATTCTTTTTATCTCATATATGTCAGTTGTGCGCTGGAAAAACTCCAGTGACTCCACTGGCATGATTCTGGATTTACATTGGCGTAACTGAGGACAGAAACTGGAGCTCGATTCCTCCATCTTTACCCAGCTCTCTTGCTTGTTTGCTAAGTCAGTATCTCCCCTGTTCAAGTCTGCAGTGATATGATGTGTCTGCTTTCAGGGAGTTCCCTGTTTCCTCTTTCACCATTGTGTGCGCACATGTGTTATTGAGTGAATTTTCCACTTTCTTGAAGTTCCTTAACACCTATTAATCACTCTGTCACAGGATGGGAATTGTTTTATTTAGTCAATGCAACTGTTTCCCATTGCATGAAGTTCAACTCTTTCTGTACGTTCACCTGTGTCTTCCTCTGTAAATAACCTTGGAGGCAGGGAAGCTGCTGCCCTAGCTGGGTTGAGCAGTCCTCACCTCCTGAATTATTCTGTTAGCAGGGTGACCTGCAAAAGGAGTGTAGCACATGGGTGTGTGAGATAGGGACTGTGATATGACCACAGTGTGTGAGATTGTCTTCTCCTGTTTTGCCATTTGCACCTGGCTACTTGCTGCTAGAGCCTTCCTGTTACCCAAATACCGCATAGCTCTTTGAAAATCACCCAGGTGGGTTGCCTTAGAAGTCAGCTTGAAGTTCAAAGGATAATGCCCATTATCCCTGCATGGCCACTAAACCATTCAGTAGAGGGATATAGGAAATGTTTTTCCTGTTTGTGAAGGAACTGTAGTGTGAAAAAGGCCAACTATCTGTAAGGCAGAGACAGGTTCAAGTTTAAGGGGGCTATTTTTGTTGTCCTTTTTTTTCTTCTAAATATTGTTTCCACAGTTATATCAGAATGAAATAGGGTATTTGTCCTCTGAAAGCATTGCTTTAAAATATCAATAATAAACCCCCCTGTCTAAAATAACAATATTGAATATGTAACTTGTTTTTGTAACACTATTCGGATCTCGGTTGTTATGTCCAGCTCTATGGTATCGACACATATGATAGGGTAAAGAGGAGGTGTGAGAATAAGTATAAAGACCTTCGACCTTTCAGTGGATGTTTGAGGGCTTTCAAGTGTGGTTTCTGGAAAGGGCAATTCTGGAGTTCACATTAGGCACGGATTCACGTTTAATTGGCAAACTCAATGTCTCCTCTTATTTTCCTTGTCATTTTCTACTTGTGCCACTATCTCCTTCACTGCCACTGTGCTAAATTAAACCCAGAGAAAATGGAATAGGGTAATGCTGTGGATTCCTGTGCAGGCTGCCTTTGTATAGAGTAGCTGAATAGTAAACCAGAGTAATGCCATTTTTATGGCCCTGAGGCAGCACTCAAGAGATTGAAAAGGTACGTTTCTAGTCATGGTTGCAGTGTATGCTTTTTCCTTTTTATCATTATTTTTTCTTCAGTGCTCTGGGAAAAGACAGAAGGTGGGGTGAGCTTTTCTGGTATCTTTTCATGGTAGTCTAGAGTTAGTGTTAGAGTGGTATAGTGTTAGAAGTATCATTAAACAAATGATAAATCAGATGGTGGGCCACCTGTTGGGATTACTGGAAGATCCTTGTTGCCTTTTACTAACCTTCCCCTCCTGCCCCTGTGCAGGAGGACACCGAGAAGATAATCAGCTGGAAAGGTGCACTGGAATCATGTCCGTTCCTCATGGCATCCTAAGGTTTGTTCCTCACACTTGCTCTGCTCGATAGCTTGCTCTGTAGGATCAGTGGTACCTTTGTAAAAGTCAACAATGAGCCCCAAGGCTTAAGTGTAGCATGCTGCACAGCCTGATTGTTTCTGACTATGTGGCTGTTTTGTGGACTGTATAAAGACAAACCAGCTGCAGGTCGGTGATGGTGCCAAACCTTGAGCTTGATCAGGCATGTAGCATCCTGAAGGAACCAACAAGCGTACTCCTGCAGTTGGCAAAATCTAAATTATCAGGCTTGACTTCTACCCAGGAGGCTGAACTGCTTGCCATGCTGGAAGCATGGACATTCCCGTTTCAACTTAGCTCAAGTGACAAACTTAGTAATATATAGAAACAGTCTGTTTGGTCCAGTGACAGCATTTTGAGTGAATGTGAGAGAATTGCTTTCCAGAATATACTTAATTCAAAAAAGGATGAGGGTTGGGATTAGCCAGGATTGTGTCATCTGGGGGAAGGTACCCTTGAATGGGATTCATTTCTCCCAAAGTTAGCTGGATTAAAACAGTGCATCTCATCAGAGCTAGTTTGGGAGACTCTCTTCATTACCTGAGGTGAGAAATATGAGATCAATACACCCTGGGAAAGTCTGCGGTGGGTCCTGTCACATTTGCCTTTCCAGTTCAAGTCAGTGTTAGTTTAATACCAGCCAGAAGAACTGTACAAGTTCAGTAGCAAAGTTCAATGTGACCATGGGGATGGAAGGATCTTGGAAGGGGATGGAAGGGCTCTGCCAGGTTTTAACTGCACATTATCAACAAAGAAGCCCAGAACATAACACATGGGAGAGGAATGTCACCTATGATTCCTAAACCGTCCTCCAAATAATGTCCGAGGCACATCATCCAGAAAAAAATTGTTCCTTCACGCCCCTGAAGTGCTGGAGCAAACCCTGGTCTCCAGGGTTGCAGCAGCAGCCTGTCTCAAGCTGCTTATGCTCAGTGCCAAGCAAGTCAAACGCTGAACTAACAGAACTGTCTGTGCCCAAAGTGAGGGGTGAGGGAGACCCTCCTGTCCGTAGAAACTGGCTTTATGCTCAGTCTTTTGGATGAGTGTGAAGTCAATTCCTATTACCACATTTTTTAATCGGGCATTTTTGCCCAACATTGGTGATAATAAAGCAGGCTCTCATTGTGCCAGGTACTGTTCAAACACACAGTAAGACAGTTCTTCTCCTTTGACTTTCTGTATTAAATCTTAGCTACACAGAGGTTTATCGAACAGCCTATTCTGCCCTGGAAAATATGGAAATATAATTACTAGGCCAAATTTTCTCTACAGTTAAAATCATGTAATTAAATCTCAGTGACTTCTGTTTCAATAAATATAAGAGTTGAATTGTATAAATGTCTCATTCCGATGTTGCTAAAATAGAAAGTTTCATATTTCCAGCTCAAAAAAATGTATTTTAAAAACACATTTTAAATGAAAAAAACTATCATTTACAATTAAAGCAACATTACCATAGTCTCAAACCAGATAAGAATTTTCTATTCATTAAAGATATTTTGAGATCCTTGCCATGATTCAGAGAAGGAAATACTTTCGTGTCTCATTCTCATTAAATGGAAAAACAAAAGGTTCTCCTCTCTTTTTTACTGTAAATACAAATATGTTGAATTTCCTCAGAGTGTTTCAGCACAGATAACTCTAATGATTAGTTGATTTAATGAGGGATATTATCTCTACTGAAAAATGTTTTGTCACTTACAAATCCTTGCATGTAGCTGTCTCTTTCTAGCTGTCTGCTGTCTACCATCATAGTATAGTAAGGGGGTAAGGTACAGTGAATCTTAGAAGTGTCAGCATTTAACATTATATTATCTCCTGATCACATTATCATCCATTAAAACAATGTTGAGTGTACCCATAACCCCAAACTCAATATCTCCTAAATTTCTTAACAAATTTAACCAATTCTTTCTCTTGGTTGTGTCTGGAATATAGTCAAATCTTTCTTTGCTGTTGTTTTCAGGGACTGGTGCCATCAGAAATGCTATATACAGTTCTGGTTATCTGTGTTAGCTGTTTTGCTATCACTTGGTAGGAAAGATGTGCTGAAAGGTTAGCAGGATACACTAAGGAACGGTAAGTCTGTCATGTAACAGGAAAGTAAATCAGACAACTTGGCATTTTAGCCTTCCCCAACAAAATACGGGAAGAGATATTTGTTCTCTAGTGATACAGCTGGGGGGAAATCACTGAAAATAAGGGAGGGCTACCTCCGCAAATGGCTATTCATTGTGTCAGAACAAAAGGGCACAAACTAAGCATGCATTGATGAGCTGGAAACTAGACAGCTGGTGGTTTTCAGCGGAGTAAATAAAACTGAAGTTTGACATCATGAGAGTGACAAGGAAAGGTGGGCAGAGGAGCAGTGGATTAGGGGATGTATCTGGAGGGGCCAAGTGAGGCTGCAGGTTGGCTGCTCTGAAGCTACCAACAAATTGGGCGGAATAAGGACAGACTCTGTTGTGGTTGGGGATTGTGTATGGGAACAGAGGTCACCCCAGACACAGGCATTAGTCTGTCTTTCTTAGCTAGCTCAGGTGGCATGACAAAGTCCTAGAGGGAGAGGAAGGTAAAAGGGACCATTTCTATTTCTGTTGTGGACACTGCTTACTTAGCTTGTATAAGAGCTGTCGAATGTCATCCAGACTGGAGGCCCATTGACTTTCTGAAGATTACTTATTGGTGGCTGTACCTAGTATACAGAGTTCAACCTACTGCTCCTTTAGTTAAGGCCTGGAAAGCCTGCTAGATCCCCAAGGGCAATCTTGACATGTTACAGCATTAGAGGTTTTGCTCTTCAAGTTCAGTTTCCTCTGATGATATCCCATGTCTTGTCCTCAGCTTTTGTTGGCTGCAAACAATCACAGGGTTGCTGCAGGATCAAGGAAAAGAGTTAAAATATTTTGGGAGACATTCCAAATAGAAATGAAAGGCTGGAGGGGAGGAAGACTTGCAGTATTGACACTGTACCTGCAGACCATGGGCAAGTTTAGTTGGGCACATGCTGCAAGAAACTGCCTCTGAACTTTCATGTAGTGATTGAAATGACTGAAAGAGGGCTAGCTTTTATTCTTTTTTGTGTTATTCAGCTTGCTTTTACTCTACAAAAAGTTCAGGGAATGTTTCAAAGGGTAAGGTGTATTACAGCTTTATTTATTTTTTTTTTCAATATACAAAGCTTTTCTCCTTTGCAAATAGAAAAAAAGTCTGTTTGTTTTGGTTTGGTTTTTTAATTTTATTTTATATATTTCTGGATTTTTCTACATAAGTAAACCAATAAAAAAATAAGAAAAATTTTTGGTAAAAATTAAAAAAATTGGTTCTTCTTGATTAAAAGCAAGATATTAATTTCCCAAAAGACATTTTGGACAATCCGAAGTTTCCTCATTTCTTCAGTTTATTTGTCAATGAAAATCTGTGAGAATAAAAGGAAACATCATGTGATATTTTGAAGAAAACATTTTAAAATTCTTTTAAAAATATTTGCATTTTCTACAAGTTTATATTTATATTTTTACAAAATTTATGTGTCGCAAATCTTGTTCTTGGTATTCTAACCCCTTACGTTCAAGAATTACAAACAAGAAAGTTGATGGAAAACCTGTATATTTTAAATGGGTTCTGCAAAGTATTTCAGAAAGTAGAATATGTCATCAGATGTGAATTTTTTTCGTCAGAAAATCAAACCTACTCATGCAACTAGAACATACCTTTTTCAGATGCAATTAAAACTCTGCACATTTCTACAGCAGATTGGTACTCTATTGACCACATCTTCCTTGACCACAATGGGAAGTGAGACACCCAGCTCACAAGACAGTGAAATCTGCGATGTGAATTCCTCTCCTGTTGTGTCCTTGAGAAAAGACGGCTTGAGTACTGGCTGTTGTCATCAAAGCATAAAGCAAAAGTATCTCCACTGATACTGTACAACTGGGGAAAGTGGGAAGAAAATAAAGACCTGCACAGCAGAAGTATTCAGAGCCCTAATTTTGCAAAGATTGTGGGACTTAGTGGAACATAATGAGTCTTCTTTAAATCTGCCTAATTCAAATCTACAGAAAAGAACAAAATAGTAATCCCTACGCCAAAATGTATTAGACAAGGAGCAATGAGTGAATGCAAAACTTAGGGAAGCTCAAGTGATCAGAGGCTACACTAGTCAACATGAGGAATTTCAGAAAGCCAGATGTCTAAGCATTTTCAGGGTTTTATAGGCATCTCATAAATTCAGGAGAGCTAAAGAAGGAATAGTTAGAGGGTAATATAATGACTACATGAAAGTTTTGGTGGATTTTTCTTCCTTCTCTGAGGTGTACTCTGACAGAAACCATGGTTACTAGTCCTTTTAGCAAAACGTCATAGCAATTCATTGAGCTTGGGGAAGACTTAAGATGCTCTGGAAAAATTCTGCCTAAATAATGGAGCACAGACAAGAATAACCTAAGAAATCATCTCTTATTTCTCCTAAGTCAACATCAAAAAGGGACTTTTCAGACCACCTACTATGATGCCTGAGACGGCACCACAGTTCAAGGGTGTATTAAGTAATTCAGATCTCCTACTGCCCCATGCTACAAGGCCTGGTATGGTAATACAGACAGTGAAGGGGAATAAAGGCTCTACAAAGGCTCCCTGTTACAGGTCCCAGCATTGGTGTCCATCCATGTAAGACACCACAGTAGGTCATCTAAAACATGGCCCTCAATTTTTATGGGGATCCTGTTGAGTCGCTAGAGGATAAAACCAATCCCTAGAGGTATTTATGAGAGTTTTTTGGATCCAGAATGGGGAGAGACCTCATGATTTGCCATTCAAGTTTAGTTTCCTTTAGTTGGATAAGATTAGAATAGGCTGGAAATTCACTATATCCCAAAGAATAATACAATAGTCTGTTAAAAGGATCAATGGAATTCTTATATTTATTTTCTCAACTAAAATTGAAGGCAAAGATATTTCATTTTTCTAATTGTTAACACTCTTACAATGTTTGCCAGATGTGGCCTTTAAGTGAAGAAGTGGAAAATTTTCTTTAAAAAATTAAAGACTGCAGTTCTACAACGTTCTGCAGAGCCGGCTGCTCTGTTCCCACTTCTGTTTAGTTTGGATCTTCCTTCTTAGGCCTGTGTTTCTTCATCAGGTTCTTCCCAGTGTCCTTACCACTGATGGTATAATCACTGAACATGCAGAAGTTCAACCTGAAAGCTTGCCCAAAGAGGAGCTGGAGAGTCAGTTTGGGAAAGTCGGAACTGAGAGTTACTATATTTTCCTTCCAGTGCTGATCCCATGGCCTAAATGAAACCAGTTATCCAATCACTTTCAAATGTAGACGTCTTATGGAAAGAAACTGCCTCTTTATTTTGACAATTAGACAAGCAGCCTGCTTTCAGTATTGCCAAGGAGATACAGCTGCCTCTGAACTCCCAGGTCTGGATTTTTAGTCTCCTTAAATCTCTCTTATTTCACAAAACAAACCTACCAAATTTTATTTAGATAAAGAAGAAAGGTAAGTGCAATGATTTAAACTGAGCTTTCACTTGAAGAAGGACAGACCAACCGTAGAAAGATTTGGCTCTTCACAGCCATCGAGCATTGGACTCTGAATGACCTATGCAAACAGCAAAAGGGTTGATGCTCAGCTGGAGTAAATCAGCACAGCTTCAGCAAGACTGCCTTAATTTACACCAGCTAAGGAACTATCCCAGGCCTTCATTAACGGTCCCTGAGCTAACCCGTTTGACCAGACAGAAAAACCACAGACACATCTGTTTCCTGCCCTCCATTCTTCAACTACCACACCCACTTTTATCTGCAGTGTGCTCCATGGTATGACTCACTCTAAATACAGAGGACATACTTTCTCTATGCCTGCTAGACTTCAAATTAAGAAGCAAGAGGTAAGTTGTTTTGAGGGGTCCCTGGTGGACTTTTGGGTGGAGAAATGAAGTTCCTTATATTTTTTTTCCACAGTTGAAAGATGATATTACAGGAATAATGGAAGAAAGTTGTTTATTAGTTGTGTGTATTTTACATTTCTAAGTAGTGTCAAGGGCGCTAGTCATAGGGAAGGACTACCTTTTGATATGGCATAAGTAATAATAAAAAGTATAAATAATACCAGATACGTTAGCTACAGATCAGCCAAGAGCAGTAGATCATGGCTTTTGCCTGCATTTCTATAGTCCTTTTGCGTGGTCACAGAACAAACAAAGGAAACATCCATCAGACCATTTGAGATGTCAAACCCATCGGAAAACCTACAGCTCTCTTGCTTAGACTTTTGAACCTGACCTTTTTATTTTTCACTTGGCTGGATACGTTGTATTTGGCAGCCTCTGGAGCACGCACTGCTCCTGCCCCAGTCCCCATACAATTAATGTTCAGGAACAACCAGAGGAAAGAGGAGAAGAATTGAATAAATTAGACCACACCCTTGGTTTTGAGGCCCAATGTCATGATGCTTGCCAGGGCACAGAAGTGGTGTTGGGAGGGCCAATATTTTCCTAAGTGCCAAGAAAAAAAATCAAGGCACTAGACCCATATAAGCAGGATCCGTTATGCATCAGGGGAACTTCTCAGCCAATGGAAGTTTGGAGATTCCCCCAGTCCTGAATGATCGATCTCACCCTATGGACGATGCTAAGTCTGCAAACTGTCGTATGAGGGATTGCCTACCCATTAAAAGTACTTCTCACAACATGAATGAGTTGTTCCGGAGAACTGAAATGACTTGTTTTACAGTAAGCTCTGTACAATAAGCTGTTTCCACAGTTCAGCCACAAGAACCATCTCTATTTGATACAGACCAGCATCCAATCTCACCACAAACCAGCAGTAGCTATATTAACATTTGCTCTCATTTCACAGCATCTCCTGCAAGTCCTGACCTAGGTATCCCCCTTTCCAAACTTTCATTTAGCAAAGGAGAACACTTTCTTCTTTCTCATTACTTCTGGCATCATTATGTCTCTTTCTTACTCTACAAACTTCATATTACATCACCACCAGTCTTCTATATTCTGAGGCAAAAACCCCCATTTGTACTCATTAGGATTTTTTACAATCTCCTTGAACTATTGAGAAGAAATTTAATAACCTTCCTGTACTATATGAAAATGGAGGGAAAATGGATTGACTTGAGGCTAAGGAAGAGACATGGTTACAACTCTAACAAGGAGTTGGCTTCTAATCTGGACCATGTGCATGTGTTCACAGCATGCAGAGACCTCTCATGCAGCCTAAAAAGACTACAGCTTTGTGCCTTAACCTCTGGATTACTTTTGCATTATCTACTGTTATATGTGGGCAGTGCAGTTCATTCATCCCTGATGCTTGATGTGAGTGTACAAAGCCAGGTATATGGAATAAACGGTGACAAAATAGTGACTTCTGGATAGAGTGATTCTGAAATTAGCCCATCTGGCTGTAGGAAGGAGACTGTAATAGTAACTAGGAACACAGATCTTAAGCATAGACAAAGCACATCAAGACGCAATCAGCTTCTTTTCCAGTCATAGCTCCTCTGTTTGCCAGGCTGTAACAGGCAGCATGTCATGTAGGGTACATCCTGAAGCTGATTAATGTATAGCTATCCCACCAGAGGGGTGGTCTGCTCTACATGTATGGACATGCCTTCCATGACAAGCCCCAAACTCCTAAAACCAGGAAGTCTAATCCATACCTATGACATTTTCTCTTTTTACAGCTCGTCATTACATGTCCACCCACCCTATGCATTTCTTTCATGCTTCTACTCCCTAACTGCAATAGAGCTTCGTGGTCTGTTACCTTGAACACATTTATTTCTCAAAAATGTGACAAGATGACATGACAAAAGGGTGGGGATATAGCTTTACTGGAGTCCGTCACATAGAACCCATATTGATTTTCTTCACAGCTTTGAATAAATAATTTAATTTTCATGTTTCCCTTCCCAGTATGGCAGTCACATTACTGTGTCTTATGTACACCACAAGAATGAGGCTATGATTAGCTGGAGGAGTAAGATGTCCGATCATTGTAATTAGAGTTCTGGTGTCAGAGAAATTTTATCTGGGTTTGGATGACAAATATCATGGGAGTTTTTCTGGTCACTGCCTCTCCTTTTCCTTTCTGCTATCTCAGGAGTGCAAAGGTCTTCTATTTTAGCCAGAAACTAAAGAGTATTTACGAACTATGTACCGATGTTCAGGGAAGGAAGCAGTATGTGTCATTTTTTCACATATGGTTCCAGTCCTTGGAGAGATCTCATTGATTGCTGTTCTGTACCTGCCCAGCCATTAAAGGTTGAACTAACTGCATTACCACAGCCTTCCTTCCTGATTAGACCTTCTTACTCACTGGTAATGTCCTGATCTTACAACTTTAGTCCCTTAGGTAACACTGCTGAAACCACAAAATGTTTTTTTTTTTTTTGTTAGGCTGGGAATTGCTAGGCAAGTAGAGCCCTGGAGTTTGGCTTTGGACAAATGGGACATTTGAAGAGGAGTGTTTCACGGGAATGAGACAAAAATTTGCAGAGAGCTTCCCCTGCGTGAGTTAAAACATAGAGCTATTTAAATTTTCATGCACAGTGACAGTGTGGTAACACTTGCTAATTATTGATGACTTGTTCAGGGCATTAAAAAGGATTTCCTTTCCATTTTCTGTACAGTGACTGATATTGGAAAGGTATCCAACTCCTCATCTGTCTTTAAGCACAAAGTGGTCGTCCCTCTTTATAATTACTACACTTTTTTTCCCCACATTTTCTGTCCTGTGAGATGTTAATTTTCACCCAAACTTTTTCCACTGCTCTCCTTAGATTCCTCTCTCACCTGGAGAGCGGTGTGTCATTTGGTTAAGGCTGGACAAGTCAATATCTAGTTCAACGTGCAAATGCAAAGTATCTTGATGACTTCAGTGTTTCTTCAGCAAAATCTTTAGAAGAATTTAGCTCAGCGAGGAAAACAAGAAGTCTGGCTGATTTCTGCTCTCCCTCCATTGTCTCTGTGGATGTTGCTCCTAATGCATCAAATTTTGAGAAGCGTTTGCACTTAGGTGGCTGGAAAATAGCAGGGAAAACAGGTTCTCTTTTTCTGGCTTAGCTCTCGCCTCCAATGCAGGATCTAGGAAATACTGTTTTTGGAAGTTACGGTGACTTAAGTGGTGTCTGAACTTTTTATTCTGCCTTTCAACCCAATGAAACTTAACAACTGTTTTCAGAGGACAGCTTTGCTCAAATATATACAACTCGCAGAAAGCTGTGGACGTGAGTCCCAGTATAGGCAGGCATTATAGTGAGAGGCTCTGACACATACTATTGCTTCCATAATAATCTCCTATATCATAATCTCTTGTAGCCCATAGTTGGTCAACTTATATAACTCCTAGTCAGGGTGAAGTTTTGCAAGGCCTTTTTCATTTGGTGTCAATCATAGTTTAAACATCCCCTCCTGCTTTCCTCTCTTCTGCCCTCAAGTCATCCCCAGAGCTCTTCCTGCACTACATTTTTCTTGACCAGGCAGTGAACCCAAACAGGGAATTGATCCAGCGGAAAAAATAAATTGTGATTTTATTTTTTTTTTCCTGCGTTCTTTTTCAGCTGGATCAGTTCCTTGGTCAGGTTCAATGAGTGGCCACACAAACATTTGTACAGACAAAGTGTGTGTGTCAGAGTGGGAGGGGATGAGGTTATGGATACAGGGTGCAGAAATGCAGAGATTTGGCCTACCAGCCAAGAGCAGTAACACAAAACTTGTAACCACAGTCTCCCTTACTTATCTGGGTGGCTTTCACGTGAATGACTGAAGAACTGGAAGGTTTCAAAGCTATTCTGAAGTCCTGGACTCAGAAAGACAGCGCCTACAATGAATGCACACATATACGCATGCCGGCACAAACGCACAGTGTGATCCTTTGTTTCCACTGAAATAATACAGTGCAGAAATGATGAATATTTCCTTATCTTGGCTGCCTTCCCACAACTAGGGAAAAATTGGCTGGTACAGAAGGGAACACCCAGGAAAACATTTAGTGTATAGCCTGGTTATTCACTCGTAGCTGTATTACATGCTTGTTGAGATCAGAAAGGTTTTCTCCAAAGGTAGAAAATAAAAGAATGAAGTCAAAACTTAAAAAAAAAAAAAAAAGGAAAAAAAAGTCATTTATTTTCCCCCATGTTATTGGGGCAGAAAAAGCCCAAACAAACAAAAGTCAACATGCTGCATCTACCAACAGAAAAGCAAAGAATTGAACAATAAGTTCTTTCTCTTCCCATATATATTTTGCAAGCCAGTGCTAGGGATGAGGGAGCAGCCACTTAAAATTGAGTGGGAAGGGAGGAAAAAAAAATATCAGCCTAAGAAAAGCCAGTGGGGTTAGATAAATTACTGAGAAAAGGGAGAGGCAATTTCTGTCTGTTTTAACGCCCACATGCAACAGGGAACAAGTGAAAATCAGCCGCAGGGATAATTTATGGTTGCTCTTTCGAATCTGTATCCAGGTCCAGAAGAACACATGTACTAGAAAGTTAATCAATAACAAGCAAATTCCCACAGAAATATTGTGGCAGAGATGGAAGAAAATGGCTTGGGAATTAAAATCATCTGCAGTAGACAGGCCAGACGTTGGCAAGCACTGTTGTTCTCTGTTGGCATTTCATGGAAGCAGGAGGTCCCATTACAAAGATGTTCCCATGGCTACAAATACAACCTCAGTCAGCACCGTCTCTGCTTATCATTAGACAGTTGCCAAAGATTCACTTGGCAGGGAAGACTGGCAAGTTCACTGTAGAGTTACCCGTGGGTCTGAGCCTCTTGGTCCACTATATACATTCTTTACTATAAAGATCACTTCAGGAGGCCACCTCCGCTGCAGCTCCAGATCTTCCCATAAAAGCAGATTCCAAGCAAATTTGATGCCATAGTCCAAACTCCTGTTCATGTGTTTTGGGTTTATTCGGCCTGAGCAGATCGAAGTGCTCAGCAACCGAGTCTACTACCAAATACCCAGAGTCTGGCTCTTCCTAAGTATAGTATGAACCTTGTATCTTAGATGAGTCCCTCCTAACTCTCCCACCCAACTCTGGTGATTAGATTAGGAATTTAGCTACTCTAGGCCATCTGCAAGGAATGGAGAGAGGCAGGTCTCTCTAGTTCAGATCCAACAGGGGGCTGAGTCACCACCACTGGGTCTCTGTCGTCTCCATTGACAATAGGGAATTAACTCCATTGCCTAAATGGAGATGTTGAAGCCAGCTGAGATGCAGTAGTCTCACCTTTCCCAGCATCCAGCAGCTGACCAGAGCGGCTGGACCTCTTATAAGTCTGAACCATGGGGTTCACGTCTTTTAAGGCCACTGTTCATCCTGCTCTTTTGAAATCTAAATGTGATTCTGTCATCCTTAGTGGACATCTCTCTGTATGCTGCGTGAGATGTGTCAATACGTAAGCTGGGGTCACTAATACAACCTTGTGGTCCATGTAAACACTGTGTGTGTCTCTCTGTGCCTCGTCTCTTCCAGGTATGAGTATTCTACAGCTCTTGATATTGATTCTGGGCTCCATAGCGGCAAGTCCAAGCTTTAATTCTGACTTGCTGATTTATTCGAAAGCCCTTACACTGGTAAGTATCTTCTCCATGTTCCTTGTTAACTTTTTGTCTAGGTTAGTAAGGAGGATTTTCTCTTCTAAGTCTGTCATTCTGGTGTTTTTGCCAGTACTAAAATCACTCTAAAGTTTTTCATAACGGCCATGCTCTGTAGGAGTCAATAAGTTTTATCAGCCTTTATGGCAGAAAGGCTTGCAGACAGTAAATGGGCTTTTATGGGAACCACAGCGAGGGAGGATTTCATAATACATGGACAACTTGTAAACAACACAAGTATCAAGCTAAAAACCAGAAGCATGTAGGGGAGACACATGTTAGAACCGCTTCACATCAGATACTGATTTTGTTCCTATCTCTTATTTTTCCAGGCAGCTGGTCAAATAATGGCACTTCATTGAAAGTTCCCTGCTTCCACAAAAATATCATTAATACTAGCAATTCTACAGTGTAAGGTCACAAACAATTTATGCATGGTCCAGAGGCAGGATGCAGTGTTTATCTCATGGACAAAATGGAAAATGTGGGGGTTTGCTCCAAAATTTTAATGTTGCAAGCTTTGATAGCGGGGTTAGAGCGCAGCTGGAGTGCAAGGGATGAAATGGGATCCTCCAGCCGAATGAGTCCCCTCTTATGGGACTTGGAAATGAGGAAGGGAAGAAAGGAGTAGGGTTTAGCTTATACCCCTCCGAAAGAGGGCACTGGGAGCTCTTTACAGCTATTGCAAACAGTCAGCTCTTTTCAACAACACTTAAATCTCTTTTGAGGCCCAAATAAATATATCAAAGAAATCCAGAGCGGGTCATTTACTTAAAACGATGTGTCTGCCATTTCATTCCCATTCACTTCAGCTAAGGGTTAGCCAAAGACAGGATCAAGACTTAGCAGAAGGCAGCAGCACGTTTCCCTCCCTGCGCTCCTCCTGTCGCTCTGCTGAAACGCTGGCATCGGGAGACAGACCTATTGCATTTCACAAAAAGAACAGAGAAGTTATAAATCCTGACATGGTATATTTATTGAAAAATGAAGGTAATAACACTAATCCAGATAATGAGCTCTATGTTTCCCTGCCTCAAAAAACCTCTTAGCCAGCAGAAATAAATCCACCTGAAATTTAGCAGCAGACTCACTTCTTTTAGTTCTTTTTTTTTAACCTTCTTTCTCCTCCTCATCACAAAACTCCCTTCCTCATGTACTGGAGGATTTGGAAATGTGGGCATGAGACAGCGGGGGTTGAAGAGGTTAAAGATATCATGGCCACTACAGTGCCTCAGTTTTCTAGGTGGAAACAGAAATCTCGCATTAAATATAGGGCTGTACATCGGAAGGAGTCACTCAGCTTCCCTTACTAGTCACTGGAGATCTGAGCAACTTGGATGTGGGAGCCGGTGGCACAATTTTATCTCATCCTATTCCAGTATTTAAAATAAAGGCAGGTACATTGCATTATGGATGCATCATTTTCTTTCCAGTACCAATAAAGCAGCTTTAAAACCAGTTCAGCTGTTGTTCTCTATTCTGTAAATGTTAAAACTGAGGGGAGATGAAGAATCATTTTTCTGAATCTGGTGGGTCACAGGATCATAGGATGTGTATAAATCACCTTGATGGGCTAAGGCCTGTTTTTTCTACCATAAACAACTATACTGTGTTATACCATACAAAAAATATGGATAACTGTTAGGCTAAAACTCTAAAAGATTTATTATAAGTGACTGCAAGGTCCTACTTAAAGCTATCATAAATAAAGATATTTTCTTTTTTCCTCGGGATTGTAATCTATTGTCACATTATCCAGCTGTTTTACCCTGCTCTGTCCCTCAGACCAGTCCCAGTCCCTAACATCTAGCTGGCCTGTAGCTATCTCCAAGCATTACTTTCTGCTGCTTCTTGCATGAAATTTTGGTAACCAAAAGTAGTTTAGGAAATCATGGCAATTATCTTAGAGAGTTACTTTTACTCCCAACAGGGAAGATTTAGCTCCAGCTGAACCCTCGTGTCTTCTGAAAAAATCTCATAGTAGGTACCATAAACTAAAACCAGTGTTGTCAAAATGGATGCCTCGGGAAAGGACGCTAAATCTCTGTCTGCTACAAATGTCTTCATTTGTTTTCCGAGCAAGCTGAATGGTTCTGAGTAAAGTGCTCATGGCTTTGGAGAATCAGAAGTCTTATAAATCTGGGGTGATTTTATGACCATGAACTGCCAAGATGACCATGCCGTTTGGCCTTCCTTGTAGAGTTATGCACAGCTCATTGAATGATTGAAATGGCATGATTGGCTACATGATAGCATGTAGCTGTCTTCTGCATGATAGCAGAAGACAAATCAGCTAAGATATTCCCTCTTATGTTCTTATAACTTGAGAACGGATTTCATTGACTATGTCTCCTTGCTCCAAGTCCATAGTTTTTGTTTGGGTTATAACAACCTTTCAGAAACCTAAAATACAATTTAATAACCATAAATCATGAGAATTCTCTATGTTTTGACACATACCTTTCCGTGTTCTTCTTCCATCTGCAGGTACTTATTGATGACTTTAAAATTGATTCTTCATGTTCAGCTGTTGAAATTCTAGAGTTTGAGTTTTCATTATCAACAAATTTGCCAGACTGCAAATCTTTCTTGGAACTTCTTGAGATCTAATTTTTTTCATGCCCATGTTTCAAATTCCTAGTCCTCATGGCTCAAAATGGTATCACCATGACCGTCCTATGACTTTACTTAACAAAATTGCAGTCTGAAGTGCCTGTGAGATTTTGAACTTTTGTTTGTTTCTAATAACAAGAATTTTTCCTCTATTTTTAAATATGTATGGATATGTACATCTATATGCTTGGAAAATGATTCGATGCACTATTTAAAAATATCTTGACTTTAAAACTTCCTGACTTAATCCAGAGTGCACACACTTAGATAGATTTTTGTTCTCAAGCATTTTAATTTCTGTGTCAGTATTTGCCAGTTATTCTCTGGCTACTTCTATTTATTTATTTGTTTGTTTGTTTTTGTATGAACGAACAGGAGCTTACTTCCAGAGAAGAGATAGCTTGGTCCTTCAGGGCATGACCAGAATAGGACCACGTGTGTCATGAATGCAAGTGCACTGTTGAAGACCTGTTTCTGTGTCTGTTACGTTGAGTAGGGACCTTCTCTCTCAGCTGCAGTGCCTGAACCACCAGGGTGTAATGGTGGAGGAGAGAGAGTCATTCACGTCGTGTCACTTAAGGCATCTGAGATATGGGCCTTCGATACGAGTTTTGGCTCTTTCTGGTCAAAGATTTCTCCTCATTGCAATTCTATACCGGGAGAGTGTGGGGATCCCACACCAGGTCACATCACGGGTTCCTCATGACATGCTCTGTGTGCACCAACGACCAGTAGAACATTATTTGGAAGAAGATGTAAGAAATTGGATAAAGGGATAAGGGGATAAGATAGTTGAAGGCAAAATGTTGCTTTCTTTTGTTCTTTCCTTCTTTTACTAGTTTAAGGATGAGTTTTGTCCTGATGACTGAACCACAAATAATTCCCCAAAAATTCTTGTTCCTCAGCATTGTAAATTTATAAAAATGAATATTGTTTTATAACTAAGTATCCTGCATGTTCAAGCTTTTTTGATATCTTATAGATCTTCTGGTCTTATATTATCTTGTGGCAGTTAAATTCCACGGGAAAAATGTATATTGTGTATACAAAATATTAGTTTTTAGTAATATTATAGTTTGCTGTTCTGTGAGTTTTACTGAAATAGTCATGCCCGCCAGAAAATAATGCACATGTCTACAGTACCGTTCGCGTTCAAGGTGCTTATATCCTTTGGAAGGTGATCAGTCAAATTTTTTCAACACAATAAATCTTATAGATAAGTATATTTTTTTTCTTACACCTGATTTTTTTGGGGAAAAAAAAATCATATATATTGAATAAATGTTTTGGACCGTAAGGTTTTCCTATGTTAACTTGCTTTTGAACTGTTCTCTTCAAGTATTTGGCACTGCAAAGACTGATTTGACCACACCAACTTATTTTCTCTTGAGAGAACGACTGAAGCTTTTCAGCAGAAAAATGGTAAAGGATTAAGGTTAAGAATACCCTTTGAGATGAATTTTTGAATCACAAATACTATTCTGAATAGTTGTTATAGTACCTCCATTTTTAAATATTGAATAAGGCAGAGTAATGAAGAGCAATAGAGTATTAGGTATTTGTATAAAATATAGCCACAAGTCTGTTTGGGGCTGTGGTTGTTTTTTTTTTTTAATTGTTATATTTTATACATTATTTATATATTTATGTGTCTACTTATGCACCTACCAAGTTTTATGCACCTGTATTGATTTATTTGGTCAAATAATGTCTTGTCACACAATGAGAAAAAAATAATTATTTGTGTTATTAATTGTGATCATAGTGGTATAACAATAATGTAAATGATGTAACAACTTCACCCATTATGCAATTCTTGTAGGATTGTATAACTGTGTAGTAATTGTATATTTACAAGCAGAGAAATACATGGAGAAAAAGAGTGAGAGTTCTATAAATGTAATTTTACGGAAGAAAAAAGCAGATTGAAAATCTGATTTTCTGCACAATTCACGGCAAGTAAAAAAATAATGTTAAGTATTCTTTAAATAGTAAGCAAAATCATTCTGCAAGCATACAAAGAGAGAGTAAAAAAAAAAAAAAATCCCCCCCCAAATGGTCCCTGTACTACCTCAGACCCTAATCTCACTTATAGCCTCTGCGTTACTAGCATAATGCAAGCTCTGTAGTAATAACAAAAAGCAGTAATATCCCAATCTTTCCTTGAGTTTTATTGCTTGAATTCACATATTGGTCTGTCTGCAGGGCTGGTCTGTCAACACATGGAGAGCAAAGCCTCTATTAGAAGAACCAGGGAGGGGTATATTCTCTTATTTTATTATTACTGTTATTATTTTTGACCACAGCCGTCAGACGGAAATCATTAGAGGAAATCAATTCAGGATGTGAACAAAGCAAACATTTTTAATAACAGACTTTTTATGACTCATTGTTCTCACCAGTTGCTCTGGCTGCATAGGCTGTTTGTCAAAGGAAAGTTCACCTTCACATACAAAAAAATTAAAAAGTCCATGAAAGTCTTCATGGCGTCATCCTGAAAAACACATTTGGCAGTCTCCTAGAGGTGAGGTTGGTTCCAAGTATTCTGGCAGAAAAAAAAAAAAAAGGAAAAAAAGGGAGTTCTTTCTAGGTTCACTGGGTATCCCAGCCCGCAAGAAACGCTCTCCATTCACAGACCCACTTCTCCTGACTCTTCAGCTTGGCTTTTGCAGAAGACATTGGTTAGCTAGTCAAGTAATGAGGCATGTCTTGCAGATCTCCTCTTGCCCACTGTCATGCACTAGCTTTTTTACATCCCTGGATTGCAATGAAGTGAACCCTGAAGGAGAAAAGGGTAAAGCCTTATATGTAGATCAAGGAAAAAGGGTAATATACTGAATAAATAATTATATCGATATAATAGTCTAAAAGACCATTAAAAGTAATAGGAAACAATGTCATTTTAATATAGATATGGAGTTCCTAAAAAGGACAAAATAAAGTTATGCACCCTGAAGCCAAAAAGCTGTAATGATTGTCTATCCCAGCATATATTTATCAGTAGCATTTGTCAACAGCAGAAAAAGATTAACGTGCTGGGAAATACTGGTCAAGCAACAGCATGTCTCCAGGCTGAACCGGCTGTTTGTCTCCCAGCTCTTGAGGTACAAGGTTTCTCAGATGCCAATCAGACATGATATTTTTCCATGTATGTCTTCAGATTTTTTTATCTATAGACGAAGAAGTAAAAGAACACTTTTTACTTTCCTATGAAAAACAAATATTTTCAGTATTTTAGTTAGAAGTAACAACGTCTGGCCAGAAAATCTCAGTTCTGTTTGATAAAAGGTGGAAACAGAGCAGACCTGAAATGTATTAAAAATGTGTGTGAACAACCATGAAAGACTGGCAGTGAAAGAGAAGGAGGTATGAAATGTCTCCTAACCAAGAGGATGTGAAATAACTAGCTTCATGAACCTGCAGTGCTTGATTCATTTGCAATGACTTGATTCTGGATTTCTCACATCCTGTCTGAATACATTAACTATTGTCTATTTTTTCTCACACTTTTTCTTCCTGTGCTGCCAATCAGACATTCTACCCTCAACCGAATAAATGAAAATAGAGCTGAAACGGGTATATTTGCTAGAGAAAAAAAAAAAAAAAAATTAAGTGGTATTTTTAGACTTATTAAATAAATACATAAATACAGTATTTGAAGCTCAATTCAGAAGTGAAGCACACAAGGACACTGTAACTAAACGGAATTTAATTTTCCCTTCCACTGGAAATTGAAATTGTCTGTGGAAATCAAATGTTCATTATGAAACTTCAAAAGTTTTGTGAAAATCTCTTTCTTCTGCCATGAAATGTGGTTTTGAAATGAATATTTTGATACCAGTGCTGCATAATTTAAGCTTTTTGGATGGCATATCCGAATTGGATACTTGCCTCCACTGATGTGAGGAATAAAAAGGAGACTGAATATTTGAAAGGGTAAGAGGAAGAAGTGAAATAACTGAGGGAAATTAACTTGACAGAAAAGAAGGAAAAAAAAAGTTTTAAATACATAGAAAGACATGATGGTCAAGATAATAGAGGAAGATGAACAGAACCAAAGATGGAAAATGTCTCTGAAATAATACAGAAATTATTGCAAGACTGGAAAAAGAAGTTTGTGCTGAGAAGTGAATCTGGGGGAAAGCAATTTATCAACGTTAAAGAAAGAAATTAATACCAGATCAAGAGAAGAAAGAGAAACCAGAAGAGAGACACATGTGAAAAGAAGGACAGAAAAAAAGCCAAACAAATCTTTGGAAAAAAAATTATGAAAGAAGATAA
>NW_008825616.1:1162985-1177997 GCF_000699105.1 Pygoscelis adeliae
CTCCAGGACTTCATTTTTAGAAACAAATTTATTTTCTTTCTTAGCTCTTTGTGGCCGAGAGGCTGAAAGCAGGGAGGGGAGACCTAAACCATCTGAGTCATACACAAATGTGAGAGCTAAGGGCTGAAAGGAATTTCATCTCTGATCCTTTGGGGCGTGGGGGAAGTCTCCCCATTGTCTAGTTTAAATAACACTTGCTAAAGAAAAATAAAATACATCAGCTTCTGTTTGTTAAATGCTCTAATAAGGTCCCCTCCTTGGGTAATAGCGTGTGTAATGTTCCTTTGCATCACAAGCTGCGACATCCAGGCTTGTGAAGTGCCTCTCACAATTCATGGATGAGGTTCAACCGAGGGGAAGGTCTGGGTACGTGTGTGTTCTCCATTACTAGCGCCAAGCCCTGGCTCATAGGTGTAAAGGTGTTGCGCAGGGGAATGCCACCCGTTGTGTCTTAACACTCGCCACTAGAGCAGAAGGAGAAAGCTTTTAACCCTCATGAATTGCATGGTCTCTTCTCGGGCACCAAAAGGGGACATGGTACACGCTTTCTCACTGTATCATGTTATGTTTTAATGATCGCAGTTAGCGCATTATACAGAGATTGATCTATGTATAAAAAAAGAAAGAGAAAGAGAAGGGGAGGCACAGGAATTTACTTTTTTAAGTAACTGAAACCAAACCCAGCTTCTAGGGACCCTAATTTCTTCTTTGAGCCCCACATGGTATTTTAATGAAATTATTTTCCCAATTGGTCAGTGAAGTAGAAGTATGTCATTGCTATATATCTTTGTAAAGATTGGGCAGTGAAGTTACATCTTTAATAATAATAAATAGTGCCAGGAAACTTTCATAGGCAATGGAACTCAATCACCCACACTGTTAAATTGTTAATAATGTCCTTAGTACGTTGTTGGCCCAGGCCACCTATCAATCTCCAAAATTAATTCCTGGGCATGATTTGGGAATTAGCATGAGGCAGGAACTATTCTTAACAAAGATTGTGGATGTGGCCATCCCAAAGAGGGAGGGAAAGGGGATGCAAACCATTCTGGATTAATTGTTTTCAAGGCCAGAAAATAGTTTGTAGGCATGTTTCATTTCTAAGTATAAATGTAGCTTAAGAAACTGAGCACCTGAACATAAAAAAATGAGTGATTCTGTGGTAAGCCAAGCTGACCTGATTAATGAGAAGAAAAAGAAAAGAAGCAAAAAAAAAGAAAAAAGCTGCAAGCACTTAGCGTAGCCCTCACAAAAATTTAATGTTACCCCTATGCTCATAATGTCATCAGACTTTCACATACACAGCTTGCTAGTTAGCATCCTGTCACCATGGTGACGTTTGAGCTGGATGCCTCAAATTTTGCTTGTCTATTCATGAGTCCCCATCCTAAGTCACTGAGGTAGTTGCAGCCCAAGCCTCTTGAATCATAAATATGCTTGCATTCAACCCATCCAAACCACACAAATAAGAGTTCAGGTCCTCGGTAAGGCGCTCAGCATGAGGGTAGTCCCCCTGTGTCCAACATAGTCACATGCGCAGGATAATTCTTCACCTGAACACAGGTTTGAATGTCAGCGCTGTGGATGGTGACTCTGCACTTGGGAGGGAGGCAGGCATGGTTGCAAGGAGCAAAGGATTTGCAGTTTCCTAATCTCTATGAAAACCAGTATAATCCAAATTATAAACTGCTAAGAATCAGTGCATTAGCCCATCAACAGTCCAACCGCTAAAATAAACCCCTCTGCCTTGCAGTTCAGTTGCATAGAGAGGAGGTGCGTGGAGGCTCTCCACACCTTGCCTTGGCCTGTTAAATCGATGAACATCCATCTCCACTGAGGTGGAAAATAAATCCATCTTCTGCCGTCCAAACATTGTTTGGCCCAGAGAAGCGGGATAGGAACCTGTGGTAGGATTCATCCCATTTTGTTTTCAGTATTTGCACTGTAGAAATGTACAGTCACCCCAGACTCCATTTACAGTCAGCTGAGAGAAAGAGGTGCTTCTAGAAGATGATTCATCTGGCTTATTTTCCCATCTATTTTTGGATAAAATGAATCATGGCCAAGAAATGTCCATTTATTTCCATAGTTCAGGTATAAACACCTGCACAACAGATTTAAAGGCTGCATGAGATTAATTTCATGATGTAAAACCTAATATTTAAGTCTCACTTTTTTCAGTTAATATTAATAATCCCTTGGCCTTGACCAAGTCCTCATCGTTTCTCGAGGAATGAAATTCTCAATCCATTCATTGCATTTGTTCAGAAAATAAAAATCCAAATAATCAAATCTTTCACCTATGGTGCCTACAAAATGGTTATATATGATTCTATTCTTACTCTTGTTAGCATTTATTTGAGTTAATCTTTTGTCTCAAGCTGTATAGAGAGTTTTACCTCTTTCAAAAATAAGTCCTGTGAATAATGTATGGCAAAATATACATATCCATGTAACTGTCATGTGAGATGCAAAGCAAATTGCTTTGCAGTAAGAAAACAACAACAATAAGCCTATTAACAAATCATTGGATCTCCTCCGTTACACATGATCCCTTATTTTTCTCCCTGGGCCCAAAAGCATCTGACTGTGCCAGGTTGGAAAGGAAGAAATTTTGAAGGAATTTGAAAAAGACATGATATTGAGGATAATATGAGCTGTGTTTAGTTTGGACTAGATAAGGTGATGCAGCGACTCAGGGGATTGTGGAAGACAAGGATAAAAACGAAACAGCACAAGAACTGCCAAACAACATCAAACCAAAGGTGCAACTATCCCAGCATCTTATGTCCAACAGTGGACAGCTGGGGATTTCACAGAGAAGAAATGGGTAAAAGTGCATGGCTAGTGCAACACTTGTCCTACACATTCTGTCCCAGCACTCAAAGCTAGGAGACAGATGACGTTTCATGGTCCGAGACCAGAGTTTCAGCTTTCAGCACCACCAATCAACCGGTCATCCATTAGTTAGTTTAGTACGATTTTGAATGCATTTGTTTCTGGCCTCCAAAACATTGTAATATGAAGAGTCCTCTCCTTCGGTTATGCCATGTAGGAAGAAGGACTGGATTGCTGTGAATCCAGTTGGTTTAAGTTTAACCAACAGGTTTGATACAAAAGAAAGGAGGGAGGGAAGGAAGGAGGGAAAAAGGAAGGAAGGAAGGAAGGAAGGAAGGAAGGAAGGAAGGAAGGAAGGAAGGAAGGAAGGAAGGAAGGAAGGAAGGAAGGAAGGAAGGAAGGAAGGAAGGAAGGAAGGAAGGAAGGAAGGAAGGAAGGAAAGATGGAGAGAGAGAGGGAAGGAAGGAAGGAAGGAAGGAAGGAAGGAAGGAAGGAAGGAAGGAAGGAAGGAAGGAAGGAAGGGGAAAGAAAAGGAAGGAAAAGGAAGGAAAAGGACACAAAAGAGGAAAAGTTAGCTTAGAACAGACGTAGCAGTGGCTGTTGATGTTCCCACCCATCCTTTGGGGCACCAGGGCCCTCACCTCTGCATATTCAGCCCCACCTTTGCAAGGGAGATCTTGAGCTGCCTGGAGGGCAGAGATCCCTGTCGAGTGATTCACAGCCCCCCATCTGCGAAGGCCTCACTAGCCTTTTCAGAGTGGAGAGGGAAAGTAAACAAAAACAAGGCCTGCCTGGTTTGAAGCTGAACTGGAAAAAGTTACCACCTGCCGAACTGACATCACCCTGACATCACAGGTTACTGGTGCCAACTTACACATAAGGTTTTTTTTCCTTTTTTTCTTCTTTCCCTTTTTGCTTTCTACTCTCTACTATTCATTAGCTTCATCTATCCTCTCACTGTTACCTGTTTTTTACTTACAGCGTCAATGCTACTGTGGCTTTAACTTTCCAGGTATTGGTTGGACACTGGAACTGACCTCCGACCAGAAGATAGCAGTGAGAATAAACAAAACACCTGATTTGGCTTCATGCTGAGGATCTTTCTCCTCAGTGATGCTTGACTGTCTCATATTCATCCCTTGGAAATGTTCAGACTCATAAAGTTTATCAGTGAAGCCAGGATTCCTCGAGTGTCCTCTGAGAAGGACAATGATGAAGCCAAAAGGAAATCCGGAAATTCTGGAGGAGCCTTCCTGAGCACAGAGAGAAAGATCCAAGCCTCTGTCTTTAGGATTTATGAATAACAAAGGGAGAGAGATTGCCAGGGACGGTTTTGCCAGTAGATCTTCCTTGGATATCCTTTGAATCAGATACAGTATTGGAAGGGAGCCGCTGCTGCTCCCTTTGGTGCTACGTAGGCAATAAATATCCTTGGAAAAGCATAACTGTATTTTACTCTGTCTCCAAGTAGCTAATGTCTGAGGGAGAGATTATGGAGAACTTAAAGGTGATGTCAACAATAAAATGACAGTTTATTGCGGCCCAGAATGCTAAACTTTGGTAATTAATGTACGAAAGGGATACCTTTATAACTGCCTCTATGCTAGTCTTGGTTTTAAATCCACATTTAGATACACTGTGGTGCTTGTTTTTACCTAAATCTTCACAGAATTGCTTAGAGTGTGAAGGATTACTGAAGGTGAATTAAACTTGCCTCAGCCCTGCACAAACAGAAATGTTACTGAGCCTCCAGGAAAGCAAGGCTGCCCACAATGGGCTCCTCCAGCAAAATGTGTACAACTTATTTGACTATACTAAGAGCTATAAAAATAGTCATTAATAAGAAAAAAGAGAAGAATTCTGTCACTGTAAAGCAGAAACAAATCAACCGGAGATATCAGAGATATATTGATGGAAAATCAATAGAAAACAAAAAAAAATCAGAATTGATCTGGATGTCATTTTTGTCACTGTACTGTATTAGAGTACAGATATCAACACTCACATATACACATGCATGTACACATGTGTATAAACACCCAAAGGAAAGCAATCTACTATTTCTTTATACTGATTTATTTAATACTTTTTTGCATGCATTTTCAAATTTATCAACCCTGATTCCATCTGGTAAAGGAATAGGCTGATCCTTTGTTTCCTTTTTTTCCCTTTTTTCCCCCTTTTTTTCCTTTTTTTCCTTTTTTCATTTTTTTCTTTTCTTTTTCCTTTTCCTTTCCCTGTCCTTTTTCCTCCTCCTTCCTCTTTCCTTTCCCTTTCCCTTCTTTTCCTTCCCTTCCCTTTCCTTTCCTCCTCCTCCTCCTCCTCCTCCTTCTTCTTCTTCTTTTTCTTCTCCTTCTTCTTCTCCTTATTCTTCTCCTCCTTCTTTTTGGGGTAAACCTTAACAATTCTCTTCTTGTTTTTCTGTTTGAGCTGTATTTGATTATACAGGTGCCTGCAGACCATTTTCAAATTTTATATTCCAAAGATATTTGGCCTTTTTTTCCCTATTAAATTTCATTGGCAGAATCGGGGGGAAAATCTCAAATTATATTTTTTGTTCATGTTTGACAAAATCTGGTAATAACAGATGGATGGCAACTAAAACATTCCTATCAATTTTTACTGGTTTACAGATATTTCCTGTGCTCATAAGAAAGTATACAACTAGGGCTTGTAAAACACTTTAGAATTAGGCAAAGCTTTGGGTTTAATCCTGTCAGTGGCTATGTTGCTACTGACTTTAAGGGAGCTGAGATTTCACTTTTTTAGTACACCTGCTTTAATCCAGCCTGATTTAGACCTGAAATCTGCAGAGGTGGACAAGGGAGGAGGAGGACATCGGCGTTTGGGTGTGGAGTTTGTTCTCTGCCCACACCGTAACAAATGCCATGATGCCTCCAGTCCTGACAAGCATTCCTAGGCTATAGCCGCACTAAGATGAGGGTATGACCTTGAGCCCTGGTCCATGATCATCCAGACTATTTATTGCCCAGTCTAGAGCGCAATTTTGTCCTGCATCAAACAGCTTTCTCACACACAACGTATATCATAAAGTTCCACTGTAACATAGATACTATTGTTAATAATATTGTTATTATTGTTGTAAACTACAATGGTTAATTAGAGTAATGACAGTTACATAATCCCACATGCTGGCGTAACTGTCTATTTTGAAGATACTTTTCATATTGCAAACATTCTGACTTCTGAAAAACTGGATGATCTGCAGCTTCAGCTGAAAGAGTTAAAAGTCCCCTACAGTGATACCACTCCATGATGCTGTGATACGAATTTATTATTGTTATTGTTATTCTTATTACTATAGCACCAGCGTCAATCTGTCTATAGTCCAAGTACAGTTTGGCACCATGTGAAATACAGTAGCATTTAAGAGCTTGACAAATTACTCCTTTTTTCCATAACCACCTCATGACAGAGTATGACTGGACTCTGATCAACAGGACAGATTTAATTTGATTTTGATTTGTTTTCCTGACAAGCTATTAGATATATTGCTGGAAGCAGAGAAGAAAATAAGAATTCTATGGTTCTGACCTCCACCTTTCCAGGAGATAGAAGGAAAAAAATCCTTGCTTTTCTATCTGCTGGAGATCAAAATCTTTGGAGAACAATCGGGTGAAAAATAACACTGATTGATAAATGGGGGTAAAACAGCCAGTGCAAAACAGCCCAGTCATCTAGTTCTCAGTTATGTTTCCATGTGAGTGAGTGTGAGTAGAGAACATTTCCCTTTTTCTCCACCCTCCTCATAAACCAGCCAACAAGCCAACAGAGACCATTTAAGGGACTAAAACCCCAAGCCATCAAGTTTTCCAGGCTAATGCTTTGCTACTTAAGCCTCAGGGAGAGCTTGTTCAAGCTGACCAAATGAAAAACAAAACAAAGCAAAAAAAAAGCCATGTAACAATAATATCTTACACATATATAGCACCTTCTGTCCCAAAGGATTTCAAAGCACTTTATGGACTAGGCAAAGTGAAGTTCTGCCACCTGTTCAACAGGACCCAGCAGCTTGTTAACCGTGCAACAATTTTCTTCCATAGTTCAGGACATGAAACGGACTCTTGTTGAACCTGATAATCTTATGCTGTCAGCTCCCTTCCTGAAATTTATGATGGAGGTTTGCCTGTGAGATATTACCTCCAGCTGAAACTGCTGGAGAAACCCTAGGAATAGATATAGTCTATAGGCAAAAATGCACACGACGGAAACGCAACACTGCTCGGATAAATCCCTCTCTATTCTTCCCTGGTTTTGCATGTCTGGTCAAAAGCTTGCTTATCTGAAAGGCACTGTTTTTAGGAGCTACAGAAACAGTGATTCAAAGAAAAGGAATGGCTTTTCCTGACTTACATGTTACGCTTTTGTGTAGAAACCAGGATGTCTTTGGAGATCTCCCACCAAACTACTGGTTGGATCCAATGATGTTTGGTTTAGAAGGACCAGAAGAACCACATCATTGAGCAGCAGAGCTTCAGTTTTACTCATCGTTCCCAGGCTCAATCCAGACCTTTACAGTAAGAGGCACTGTCCCGCCAATGACCTTCATGCTGTTACAGAAGATACATCCTTCCTAGGGTTGAGGAATCCTTACGTATCCAATTTAGGTCAGCCCTGGAACTTTCTATAGAGAAACTGCCAAATGTCTGCTACAGCATAATTAATGAGTCTGTTGGCCCTGCTAAAGCCAAGACCTGCTCTCTTGAGAGGTATAACTCAGTGCTGAACGCCAGTCACAAGCGTTAGGGCCCACTGGGCAAAAAGGTGGGCCAGAGAACAATTTAAAAAAAAACTTAGATAGGGTTTTAGATAGACAACAAAGCCATGCAGTCGAAGAATTAGGTGAGCCTCAGATGTTACTTTTTGGTATTACTATTCATTGGAAAAAGAAAACTGGACAGAAGAGCCCATAAGATCATCAAGGAGTATTAGCATTCCAGTGACATGTTCTTTGGTCTCTATCACATTAACTGAACCTTTCCATTCAAAACAAGAGTGTTCCACAGGAAGACTACTTCATTTGGCCCACAAAAATGTTTGTCTGTTGGGAACCCTAAAATTACACCATTAAGTTCACTTTTCAATTCCCAGAAAGAGAGGAAGAGAGAAAGAAGGGAAGAAGGAGAGAAAAAAAGGAAAGGGATGTGTCTTTGCCAGACAGGAAAGTAGAAAAGTCAACATTTCCATGAAGACTAAACAGGTGGAAACTAATCAAGCCAGAGAGAGAGCAAGAGACTGAAAGGGAGAGTTAAGGGTTCATAACTAATTCTGCTCTGTTTCAGGTTGCCTGCAGCTGCCTCAGTAGTGGGGTTTACGACCAAGGTCAAGCTGTTCATTCCGTTTGACTTGTATCCAAAACAGCAATGTAACGAAGGTTTGCGTGTGTGATGAATATAGTCATCATAAAATAAAATGTGAAAACTGACAGCTCTGAAGATTAATTCTGTTAATCGACTGGGCATACAGCTCTACTTCTGTTCAGCCTCACGTCCACTCTATACTCTTTCCTTTTGCTCGTTTGCAGGGTGTGTGTAATCGTGTGCATATGTCTTCTCTCTGCCCATGCCCTCCTTTTCCTACTTGGATTAGAAAACAGCTGAAACAAAGCTAGCAGCAAAGTGGCTGTCTCAAATAAGACCATCCTGACTAGAAAAGACCAGGGTTTTAATTCCTGAATTAAAGGTGAGCGATGGGGATATGTTAACAAATCAGGGGATGTATTAATAGGATTTAACTGGTTGTGTATGGCTAGTTTGAGTAGTCTACTTTTAATATAAGAAATCTCAGTGTATTAGTCAGGGTAACAACACGAGTACTTTTAGCAGGATCTTCATTTTCCTGAAGAAATATGGAGATAGTGTCCATGAAGCAAAAAAAACCCCAACGAAAAAGCATAATATACAATAGAAAGCCAAGTGAGAAAAAGCCTGGCAATCAATGGAAGAGGGATAAGGATTACATTTTCCCAGTAAATAACTTTGGAGAAGTAGAGTCCCTCTTTAATCCCCTGAAAGATAAAATACCTTCTCTCAAACAGCAAAGCTGGACTAGAAATGGGGGGGATCTTCTATAAGTCTGGGAAGAAGGAAGATATGGAATAGCTCTACTTTTATTACCAGCCACGTGGTAAGAAGTTCACAGTTCTGGCAAAAACAACCAGATTATAAAACTTTAAACTCCAGAGGCTTGGAGCCTGAGCCTTGACTGGTCCCTGAGAGACACTTGTGGGCTTTGACTCTTTAGTGACCTTGAAGTAGCTCATCCAGCCAACAGAGTAGTACTGGGCTGAACTTAACGAGGTTTGTCTTTGGCACCATTTCCAGTCTTTGAGTAGTCAAGATTTAATCACTGATATTGAATGTCGATAGCTGAAGTGGCAGGTTAAGAACTTCCAGACTGAAAGCTCTTGTAAAGTAATCCACAACAGATTGGCAAAATGACAAGTCTTCTTTAATGTCTAGGCTCTCTGCTCAGTTCTACTTTAAGTCTTCAGAAAGGAGCTGAAAACTTACCTTAATAGCGGTTAGGTAGTACATTTGGTAGCTTGGTTATCAATCGGAACCAAAAAGTAGAATAAAAGAACATTTGCATGTGTGTAATTCATTCTGTACATTGAAAGGAAGACAGGAAGATCTCCGGTTAAGTCTCAGTTACATTTCTTGGCTGGTAACAACTAGTTTCTTAGAGCAGAATAAGTGAGATAACGATCTCAGAAAAAGTGTTCAAAAGATTCAAAGTCCACAACTGTCAGTTTGAATAACCAGAGACTTTCAAGATTGCCCCCAAAAGTCGTCTGTCTAGGTGGGTTTCTGGTTCTGACTTCCTAAACTTGCTGTGAGGCAATTAAAACCGATGTCAGCGTTGCCTAAATGTCATTCCCCTGACTGAGCTTTCTAGGCCTAGTAGCTACACTGCTTCTACATTATGTCCAAAACTATTTTTTGTTGTGTTTCTCTGCCAGGTGTCTTTGCCAATGCTCCCAATGGAAAAGAATTTTGTCTGTGTTGATACAGTCCCTCTCATATTAGGACTGGGCTTTGGCAGTGCAGTCCATTTCAATCGTTGGGTGAACAATAACTTGTCTCTCACCTGGAAAGCTTTTAGGTATCCTTTGTTTCGGGACTCTTTTCTGCAAAGAGTGTTTCACTTTGCAATCTACCACCCAACGTGTCTTGACAGTACAAAAATAAAAATAAAATAAAGGCAGACAGAAGTAAACCACCAACAGATATCTGTATGGTCTGCCCCACTGACTACCTTTGTATATCTCATTCTGCCAGCTGAGGAGTATTGAGGCAAAAATGAGTCTACGTCTTTTATCTCCATTTCCTGGCTGTTGACTCCTGCAGGCAAAATGGGCATCACGGCCCTCTTTGTCAAGGCATGTTCTTCTCAGACCAGCTGTCTTTAACAAACCACGTTGCTCAATTTCCCCAGGCCGCTATGACAAACCTTAACATGAGAATGTCCAAGCACCTCCCAAGCTCAGATCTCCTGCCATACACTTCACCATCTGGATGACCTTATACGAAAGTTTCAAATGAAAACCCTTTTACAGATAAGACCAGTCAATCAAAAGCAATGCACTAGGCACTGATGCCCAGCACTGTAATTTCAGGTTATTTATTGCTCTGGTGGACTGCAGGGAATCTCCGGCTACAGGCAATTTTATCCCGGGGAGCTGGTGTCCCTGATGATTCAGCTGGGTCAATGTGCATGAAAAAGCCATTTGCAATCCCTTGTGAACATTGCTCCAGCATCAGCTGTCGGCATGTCTGGCACATGATACAGGGCAAAAGAACTTGTGTCACTCAGGGAACTTCCTGCCAGTGTGTGTGAAACATATAATACCACAGAGATCAAGATTAATCACGCCCCACTGAAAGTATACATATATCTTGGCAGTTCAGGAGCAAGCCTCACATACATGTTTGTGAGGTGATAGAAATTCATAGCATCCATAGCCAAATATTCCTGAGTGGGAGGCTGAAAAAACAAACAAGCAATGTACTAGAATGGGATATCTGGGGAAAACAAATGCTTTTTTCAGATAGCAGGTAGGATGCTTCTCTCAGCTGAGGGTCTTAGCCATTAGACTACAGGGCCAAACTTCCTTCCTCTTCTCATTATCCTTCGATTTTGTACGCGTGGTTTCTGGCTTATTAAGACCGAAAAGAAAGGGTGGAGAATAGCATTCTTCTTAGTGTGTTAGGATTTTAATTTCTTCAGACAGTAGAAAGAATTTGATTTCTAACCGCTTCACTACTATGCAAGAATAGGTACTCTCACCACTGTGGCTTCATGGAGGTCCTGTTTCCATTAGGAGTGATGAAGTTAGGCTCAGAGCACAATCACTGCACCTTAGATACTACTCTAGATAACTTGAGAGTTTCATCAGGTCTTAAGACAGTCAGTAGTGATGGGATGTATCTCACATAACAAAAGGCATCTCAGAATGAGACATTTAAGTCTGCTCCAGGCACCCTAAGATCCCTTCACAGTAACGGAAGTGAAACAGAAGATCCAGAGAGTGAAACATTAAACAGAAATGTCGGATCTGCTTCTGGAATTGCCTGTTTATCACCATGTCTATAAGCTAAGTTCAGATTTGGAAGTCAACATTTTACATTCCTGAGGTTATCTGAGATGAATCCCATCCAAAGTGCTCACCTGCTCTAGCTAAGGGAGCTCCGGGCATGCCTAGAAGCAGAATTGTAGAGGATTTTAAGATCAAAACAGGAGGTGCCCAGCAGACCCAGATGCTCAGATAGGACAAGTAGAGACAGTTGGATTACAGTTTGGACATTCATGCCTGAAGTCATCGTAAGTCTTGTTTTCAGCTCCTAAGTCTTTCTTTTTTTTTGAGTAAGACGTTAAGAACGTAATCCAACTTTTAAAATGATAATATATTGCACCAGTCTAAAAATAAAGAAAAGGCTGTCAAAACTGCACCTGAAATGAATACATAGCGTTCTCCATGACTGGATGTGTTTAAAACAGCACTGGAATCAGTCTGTGAGATTTGTTGTAGCTCAAGAAGTTATAGTCTTGAAGCAGGAATTACTGCATGAAATTCCCTGGCATGTGTTATGGAACAGGTCGGAGCGTGCGATTATAATGGTTCCTCCTGGGCTCAAGCTCCAGACTAAGAAATAACGTTCATTGCCAACACCACTGAAGGGACGGGGATTATCTGAGTTTTTATTTATCATCATTACCAGAACCAGTGTCACTCAGAGCCACCTGAGGTTTGTGGTGCAGGAATACATTTACTTTATTTTGATGGGCCTATCAGTTTGTTTTATGAGTAATACATACATATTTATAATCACTTTAATTTTTGCTTCACTCCCACACACATACTCACTGTCAAACTCAAGGTAAACTTTAACACTTCCCCCTCCCATTTTATATCTTGACTTGGCTTTGTGATTTATTTTCATGAGCAAGACACCAAAGACAGAGTCAGTTTTTCCAAAGAAATAAACCTCTGGAATCTTATAAAAAGGCAGTCATACAATACACAAAGTGGACATGACAGAAAATTAATCACACACAAATAAATCATAAGTGTAAGAGAGGGCAAATGAGTACTTTGCTCCTTAGCTTGTGTTTTGTCATGTAGTGATGTGTTCATTTTCACCTAATCTGAGGCCCTTCCTAGACCACTTTGAGTTTATCCACCCTGTTACGAGGAAGGTCACCCTGGAGGATGATAATGGTCCCCCCTGACTTAAAAATCCATGAGCATCATTTACAAACTATATCCTTTCCCTTTCCTTTCCTTTCCTTTCCTTTCCTTTCCTTTCCTTTCCTTTCCTTTCCTTTCCTTTCCTTTCCTTTCCTTTCCTTTCCTTTCCTTTCCTTTCCTTTCCTTCCCTTCCCTTCCCTTCCCTTCCCTTCCCTTCCCTTCCCTTCCCTTCCTCTCCTTTCTACCTACCCCTCTTTCTTTTTAACATACTATTTATGGCTTATTTAATTACAATTCTTTGTTTTCTGAAGAACAGCTTTTGCTGGCACACTTAGGCATTGGGTGCATTTTTTTCTATTTATTGATTTCCTTTGGTATGCATACAAGGAATTATTCATGACTTGTTCTCAAATCTCCCTTGTTGCGTGACCTTGTCCTTTACCTCTTCTTTAAATCCTAAAGATAGACTAGTCATGATACAACTTTTCAAACAGGACATTTATTGCTTTGTGTTCAAGGACTTTTTCCTATCCATCTGGCTCTACTACTAATTTAGCTGGCAATGGGACAAGGATGTGAATAGGATAAATTAATCTGAATATGGATTGAGAATAAAGAGGGAACTATGCCACAGATCAAGACCCTCATATGGCTCCTGAGGTTGGCACACACTTCATGCCATGTGGGAAGGAAAAAAAAAAAATCTGTTCCTGGAGAGCACTCTGGTTTCAACAATTTATTCATCCCTTTGAGGAGATAATAGATGAAGAGGAAAAACTAAGCAGAGGAAAACAGACTGCGGCTAATAAAATGATGTAACAGCAAGTATGTCATATCTGCACACCTAGGAGTCATGACATTGGTTGACATTAGTGAACCAATAATCCCTGAGAAGTAACACACCAAGCATCTTTGTGGACCTGCAAGGTCATGGTGAGACATCATGTTGTAGCTTCACTCATGCAATTGTTGCCTTGGTGTAGAGTTGAACTGAACATCAACTGCCTTAGGCCACATATTCCTTGGATCAAAAGCTTACTTTTAAAATCTACCTGATTTTTGTTGTTGTTGTTGTTGTTGTTGTTTTTGTAGTTCATTTTCTTTTTGGAAGCTGGTAAATCATCACTATATCCTGTTATACACATGACTGGCATAAATTTCTGTATTGTGAAAAGCTGAGAGTAAGGATTTTTGGCCTCCAGATAGGTTCCAGTGTTGGAGACATAGTGATCATATGGACAGTTAATTCAGCCAGCTGAAAAGTATCTCCTGACGACTGTTTTTTTCAGCTGAAAATGGGACATATGACTCCATGAAATCTTCACGGCCAGCATCTCCGAACTTTGAATTTTCATTGGGGAACGTTGTGTTCGCATTTCTTGTTTTTTTGAAAAACATTAAATTGGTCTAAAAGTTAGGAAAAAAAGTTTTTAAGTGGAATTAATTATTATCTTGATGATTTCTACAACTTTACTGTAAGAATACGTATCTGATATGCCATATGAGTACATAACTCCAGATCCATGATGAGTATCCATCAACATGAGAATACCCTTGCAAATCTGGGCCTTAATACTTGAACACCCCCTTTTCATTCCTCTTTCATGGCATTTCTTTGCTTTGTCCCTTTTTCTCTGACACTTACTGGCCTGTTAGATAATAATTTTAAAGTGTATGAACCAGCTGAAATAAGAGAGTCCCCTGTGTTGTGAAACAGTTATGTGTATCAAAAGAAAAAAAAAAAGAAGGAAAAAAAAAAGGACCATAAAATGAAAAGAAAGAAGATTTCCTGAGGGCAAAAGCTGTCAGCCCTGCCTGGTGTGAAAAATATTTGATGTATAATCATTTGATGTAAAAATAAAAAAAAGAAACTGCAAAGCCCAGTGTAATAATAAGCAGTGCTCTCCGATAATGAGAACCATATTCTTTAGCAGAATGCAATGTACAGTCAGAATTTACACTGTGGTTATTTCTCCAGCAGGGGAAAAAAATTTAAAAAAAAAAAAATATCTCTAAACCCCCCAGAACAAAGTTTTCCCGACAAGCAACATGGAAGCCTTACATCTCTCTGGCCAAACTGCCAGACACTGAAAAAGCATTTTCCTTGGCATGAACCAAATTCACCAAATATCAAAGGGAGCTGGCCCATTTGACACCAGTCGTAGAGGTACCTCAGCTTTCCCCATGGGAAAGTCATGTTTTCACAGGAAGTTGTATTTTAGAAGGCAAAAATGGGAAGAAAAAGGGTGGGAGAGCTGTGTAACAATCATTCCCTTTTACTGTTCAAGGATCACCTTTCTGGAAGAACTCAGGCAGGTAGAAGGTGAGATATCATTAACTCTGTCCTCCAAGTGACTTTGTGTCCAAAGAGCAACGAGGCTGGTGAGGGGTCTGGAGAACAAGTCTGATGAGGAGCGGCTGAGGGAGCTGGGGGTGGTAAAAAAAAATGATTCTATGATTCT
>NW_008825616.1:1178202-1181854 GCF_000699105.1 Pygoscelis adeliae
AGGGACATGGCTTAGTGGTGGACTTGGCAGTGGTAGGTTAACAGTTGGACTCGATGATTTTAAGGGTCTTTTCCAACTGAAATGATTCTATGATTCTATGATTCCTGTATCTCATTTGTGATCATTGCAGATCCTAGCTGGGAAACATTAGTATAATATATAAAATAAATTATACTAATGTTATATATAATATATAATAGCATATAATATAATACATAACAATAATATAATCCCAGCATCAATGAAGTGCTGATGTCCATGTTCTTGAGGTGACAGGTCCCATTCCTGGATTGTTCAATGTCAAATAAACTGCAAACTATGAGAACTTGTTGTAATAGTCTTTATTCTGTGTGGATTTCCTGGTGACAAATACTGTGGCTGCGGCCTTGTTTTCTCTGGCTGGATACATTTTTACAACATTTGTAGAAACTTAATATCCTTGAAATCTCTACCTCATTGTCACGTTTGAAATTAACCAAAAGGTCCTCAAGGTAGTAGGGAGAGACCAGGTATTGAGTTTTTTCTTGTATGGAAATAGCTGAAAAATTAGAGGACAGGAGGTAAAATAAGACTTTAAGAGCTCTTAGTTGATTCCTTATTAAAAGACAACTGTTGCTCACTTTCACTTTTCACAGTTTTGCAAAAGGCACCGAAAATAAACAAAGCAATTATCTTTTTCAAAATAGGTATGAGAAAGAAAAACCCTATTCCCCTCTTAACATATGGAAAAAATCTTCAGGGAAATCCAGTTTTGTTAAACCAGGCTGGTGTCTGAAAGAAAAGCAAAGGTGGTCACCATCTAAATATCTGTAAAGATTGAACCTTTTCTGAAATTACCTGTTAGCAAATCTGGAGGGCATTTACTCTTTCTCTCATATGCACACAGTCGATACAGGCTTTTCCGAGACTTTACATAAGGTGCTATTTATTAGATGGGTTGAATCTTAAATCTTCTATTTGAAATGGGAAAATGAGGTACGGTCGGACGACACATCTTGTTTAATAGTACAATTTGAGCCTCAGCAGCCTCAGAAATTTGATTTAAAGCAAAACCACACTGAACCACATCAGGATTTTGGCTCTGGATTTTACAGTCTTCTTTATTATTGCTATTATTTTAATATTCCTGTCCTTGACATACCAATATAATAGAGCTTTCCACTGAAAATTAAGTTGGAGATGCCGGTAGGATGGTGTTTCTCAAGGAAACGCAGTCAGAAATTGCCTGTTGCTGTGAAAGAAAGGCTCTGAGTACTGGACAGGAAAAAACAGGGGCAGCTTAAGACAGAAGAATAAGGTGAAAAAAGGGGTACTAAATGGTCTTGGCAATTAAAGTAATTGCATAGTCAAAGGTCAACGTTCTGCTGATTTGTGGTCACTGGGGAATAAAAACATGATCTGCCCTCAGCCCATTAGTAGGCAAGCATATTAGGAGGGAATATCTGTCCATCGCCCATGACAAGTGCTTCCAGTCAAAGCAGGGAGGTGGCTGACATACGTGGACACCTATAGAGTCAAGCAGTCCTGGAAAGAAGATGAACCTTGTCATCCCTGGGGATTTAGTTGGGTGCTTCAGTCCTAGCCACCTGAAGTCAGTTTGCTGTGTTAAATCCTTCCTCTTTGGAAACTGCTTTCGCTCTGCCATTTCAGCTCACAGATACAATTCTCCCAGATAAAATAAGTGGCACTGTGGGTCTTTGATCGGCCTTTTCCACTTCTGTTCCAGTCAACTTCCCATTTCCAATAGGTTTTCCAGCCTTTCTTGTCTAAAACAGGTTTCCTTATTCTCCTGAAAAGCAAGGACGTGAGAAATTATCTTCATTTCCTTTCTTGGCTATTTTTTTTCAGCACCCTTTCTACAATACCCTGATATGATTATACGCCAGATGGTACTATATGACAAATACAACCTACCATAAAAAAAATCACGGCTCTCAGTCACTATGGCAGAGAACATGTTTCTGAGAGGTTTCTCAGCCATCTGACAACACTTGCAAATCAACTTGATTTGCTGTGAGTGTGGCGATAAGCAGAAGGAAGGGAATTGCTCCTGCAGGACCCAGACATGTGTTGCACATATATTTACAGGAGGGCAGAGAGTGATAGCAGGTCTTATTATCCATGTGATGGAATAAATATTGCGAAGGGCGTCACGTCCATAATTCTTCACCAAGCTGTCATAAAGAAAATAGGAAAGATTTTGCAGTTTCTGGGTGGTGGCAGTGTAACTACTGTGAGCCAAAGCACCAAAGATAATCTATTAAGGCCTTCTACTAATATTTGCCTTGTGTTGTACAGTGTCTGTGCATTTATTTACTCAGAATACATCTCTGATGCGAGTATCTGAGAAGATACTGCTAGTATGGCTTTCAATTAGCAAACCCAACAGCAGGCAGATACCACATATTCTGCTTCCATGTACAAACAAGACATGAATTGACACTGAAAATCTGTCAGCCTTTCCCCTAATACCTTCTGAACCACCCAGCCATTTTCACTTCAAAATGACAAGACTAGAGGTCTCGAGGACAGCAACTATTTAAGTTTGTCAGCAATAGGCTGATTATTAGAGCTTCCCTATCAACGTCTCCACTGAAAGAAAGGCTAATATGCTTATCTTTTCCTTGCTGGCTTGTTGCATCGTAAAACAAGCACCAGCTAGGGATAGATTTGTTTATTTCCAAGGGCAGACATTATCAAAAGTATCCAGTCGAAAATAACCAGAGCTCCAGGGCTAAACCATCCTATCCTCTTTGATTTTTCTATTGTTGGTATATTTAAACAAAGAAATCATAAAAGGGCCTGATTCTCAGAAAATGAGTATCTCAGATTTGCTGACAATAAAGCCCCATTAGGCAAAAGTATTTTGGGTCACCTCAGCAAAATAGGAAGCTCCCAGGACCGTGAGTCACTTGTGAATATTTGTAGCTGGGTATTTAAATACCGTGATGTTTAGGTTTACCATGCTACACCCTGTCTGAAGAACTGGAAACTCTGTGAATACTCCAGGAAATACCATTATTGTGCTTGGCAGAGGTCCAGGTTCTATTATTGTCATCTGCTGACCGGGTTGTTTAGGGGCCCAGCAAAGAGTAATGCCACATTGTAAAAGACCTTCCATGTACACATGAGATAGGATGCCACCGGAGGCCAGTAAAGAGGCAAGGCTGGTAAATGAACACTCATTATTCTCATTTTGTAAATGTCTCAAGTTCCAGGCATATGTCCTACCTGAAGGAATATGTGTGCATAGTAGTTGAGTTTAATTTGTAAATATTATGAATGTTATGAAAGCCATTTTCCAGAATGCCTAATTTTATTGCCTCAAAAGGGTTATCAGAAAACCCTGTATAGCCAAGGAGTAGGATTTATCACTTCTTGCGTGTCGTGGTTTAACCCAGCAGGCAGCTAAACACCACACAGCCATTTGCTCACTCCCCGCCAGTGGGATGGGGGAGAGAATCAGAAAAAAGATAAAACTCGTGGGCTGAGATAAAGACAATTTAACAGGACAGAAAAGGAAGGGAAAATAATAATAATGATAAAAGAATATACAAAACAAGTGATGCACAACACAATTGCTCACCACCCGCTGACCGATACCCAGCCAGTTCCTTAGCAGCGGCCATGCCCCACAGCCTCACCACCACCA
>NW_008825616.1:1181916-1183874 GCF_000699105.1 Pygoscelis adeliae
GTTTTGGCCAGTGTGTGTCAGCTGTCCTGGCTGTGCGCCCTCCCAGCTTCTTGTGCACCTCCAGCCTCCCTGCTGGCAGGGCAGCGTGAGAAGCTGAAAAGTCCTTGACTTAGTGTAAGCACTGCTCAGCAACAACTCAAACATTGGTGTGTTATTAACTTTATTCTCATCCTAAATCCAAAACACAGCACTGTACCTGCTACTAGGAAGAAATTAACTCTATTCCAGCTGAAACCAAGACATTGTGGTGCCTGTCCTCCATTGACTTGCCTCTAGAAATGATCTGCATGACCAATCAGCTTTTAGATGTCTAAAATTGTATGAATTGGTTTCCCTTCTCAGTTGAAAAACCACAGACACATGCTTCTCCTATCCAGAAATCCTAGGGTTAAATTTTACAGCCAGCCCATCAAGATATTTTGTGATAACTTGGCTTTGCATTTCTAAATGCATCTCTCAGGTCAAATGTCCCTTTTAGCTTCTCCTGACACAATGGCAATGGAGGACATAAAAATAGGTTAAATAGGTAGTTTCCAGAAGCCCATGGGTATTTGTTATAGGATTAACCTTCTAATAGAACCCGTTTCCATTTCCATATACTCTTTATTCTGAAAGGCTCTAAATTTTCCTTTTTTTCTCACATACTTTCTAGTGATTTTTGATGCACATGAAGACCTCTATGTTTTCTCCTCCACCTGTCCAGAAGAAGACTCACATGATCAATGACTTTCAGCTGGGAAGCCATTGCATGTTTTCTTCCATGCCTGGCAACTTCTACATCACGATTGCAACCTGAGACTGTCTGCACCATGTTCATATCCAGCTGCCTTCTCTCCTAAGGCCCATGGAGCCTGTTGTTTGCTGCTCTGTTTGAGTCACCATAAGGTTGGGATGTCACTAACCATTGGAGTGTCACTAACGAGAAAATTCAGTGGAGACATGCTTTTTATGCATCTTCAAGTATTAAACAGAGATTTTTATTTTATTTTATTTTTTGTTTTATTTAGTTTAGTTTAGTTGTGTTGTGTTCTATTCTATTCTATTCTATTCTATTGGTTGTGTCCTGTGTTTGCACGATATGAAAAATAGGTATCTATCTTATGAAATGGTTTACATTTTGTGCTGATGAAGCCAGACATTAAAAATCCAGGCTCATCTCTCCGAATCACAAATATCAGCAGAGCTGAAGTAAGCCATCTCTATTAGTCTGCAGCAAATTTTCTTATCCTATCTCCTTTAAACACTCAGAGTACATTTTCACTTATAGCTTCCTTGCTATAAGTGAAAAGAAAAAATTTTGCTGCTGGATTTTGCTTGATTTGTTTTTCAGGTCAAAGCCATCCAACAGGATCCACTAGAAGCAAGAAGTGAGATTCATCTCACCTGTTGGCAACATCTCATGGTGTCCTACCAAGCTCCTTTGACAGTCAACAAAAATAAGTAACTCCATGGGGGAGATCTGTAGGACACGTGAAAATTGTCCCAAGACACAGATTAGGATTTACTTGATGCATTTTAGGATGCGGATCTCAGATGTTTTACCTTTAGATATATCATAGTACCATAGAATCATAGAATTATTTAGGTTGGAAAAGACTTTTAAGATCAGCAAGTCCAACCATTAACCTCACACTGCCAAGTCCACCACTAAACCATGTCCCTAAGTACTGCATCTACATGTCTTTTAAATACCTCCAGGGATGGTGACTTCAACCACTTCCCTGGGCAGCCTGTTCCAATGCTTGACAACCCTCTCGGTGAAGAAATTTTTCTTAATATCTAACCTAAACCTCTCCTGGTGCAACTTGAGGCCGTTTCCTCTCGTCTTATCGTTTGTTACTTGGGAGAAGAGACCGACCCCCACCTCGCTACAACCTCCTTTCAGGTAGTTGTAGAGAGCCATGAGGTCTCCCCTCAGCCTCCTTTTCTCCAGGCTGAACAACCCCAGTTCCCTCAGC
>NW_008825616.1:1184518-1212018 GCF_000699105.1 Pygoscelis adeliae
CCTGAGTCCTGGGGACCACCACTTGTGACCGGCCGCCAACTGGATTGAACTCCATTCATCACAACTCTCGGGGCCCGGCTGTCCAGCCAGATTTTTACCCAGCGAAGAATGCGCCTGTCCAAGCCATGAGCAGCCAGCTTCTCCAAGAGAATGCTGTGGGAAACAGTATCAAAGGCTTTACTAAAGTCTAGGTAGACAACATCCACAGCTTTTCCTTCATCCACTAAGCGGGCCACCTTGTCATAGAAGGAGATCAGCTTAGTCACGCAGGACCTGCCTTTTATAAATCAGTGCTGACTGGTCCTGATCACCTGGTTGTCCTGTACGTGCTGCGTGATGGCACTCAAGGTGATCTGCTCCATAATCTTCCCCGGCACTGAGGTCAGACTGACAGACCTGTAGTTCCCTGGATCCTCTTTCCAGCCCTTCTTGTAGATGGACGCCACATTTGCTAACCTCCAGTCAACTGGGACCTCCCCGGTTAGCCAGGATGGCTGATAAAGGATGGAAAGTGGCTTTGTGAGCACTCCCGCCAGCTCCCTCAGTACCCTTGGGTGGATCCCATCCAGCCCCATAGACCTGTGTGTGTCTAAGTGGTGTAGCAGATAGCTAACCATTTCCCCTTGGATTATGGGGGCTTCATTTTGCTCCCCATCCCTGTCTTGCAGCTCAGGGGGCTGGGTACCCGGGGAACAACTGGTCTTACTATTAAACACTGAGGCAAAGAAGGCATTAACTACCTCAGCCTTTTCCTCAGCCTTTGTCACTATGTTTCCCACCACATCCAATAAAGGATGGAGATTCCCCTTAGCCCTCCTTTTGTTGCTAATGTATTTATAGATTTTTTTTCATCTTTTACGGCAGTAGACAGATTAAGTTCTAGTTGGGCTTTGGCCCTTCTAATTTTCTCCCTGCATAACCTCACAACATCCTTGTAGTCCTCCTGAGTTGCCTGCCCCTTCTTCCAAAGGTCATAAACTCTCCTTTTTTTTCTGAGTTCCAGCCAAAGCTCTCTGTTCAGCCAGGCCGGTCGTCTTCCCCGACGGCTCGTCTTTCAGCACATGTGGACGGCCTGCTCCTGTGCCTTTAAGCCACAATAATTCAACAGTTAGGCCACAATAATTCAACCCACAGTTTTGACATCAGAATTATCAATTTGTATCATTATAGTGCATTGATATCCCAGTTGCTAAATAAGCATCATCTCACTGGAGACAATACAAGCACAGGACAGAGAGATGGTACCTAACTCAACGAAATTGTAATCTATGCTGGAACAAGACATCTGGAAAGAAAAAGACATGTGTCAGGGCAAGCAATATATGAAAGCAGTTTGTTAAGATGACAAGACAGTGATCCATGCACAGAAGCAGTTCAATAAGTATCTTTTTTCCTTCACTTTTTGTAGTCATCCCAGAAAACCAGTCTTTTAAGGAGGATTTTGAAGGAAGAGTTTGGGAGGAGCAGCCACACTATCCTGAATAGCAGCCAGAAAAAACATTTCTGCCAAAGCTGTTTTTCAACAGCAAACTGAGCTTTCACCTAAATTATATTTGCCACAAAAAAGTGTCTGTTTTCTGTGGAATATTTTGACATTTCATTGAAAACTTCAATACACAAAATGTGAAATGCTTCCAGCTGAGAAGTTTTATTCTGCACTGCCGCCAGAGTCCCCTGTGGGACTTATTGGGTATATATTTCCTGGTCTCATTTTCGTTTGTGGGCCAGAGTCCCAAGGCAGACTACATCTCCCATGATGCAGATGGTCAGTAACTCCCACAGCACTGAAGACTAATCCTGCTCATGTATAACTTCTCAGAGCTCATCTAGTGCTGGGCAACAACATAGCTTCTCTCTACCTGTACTGACTTTTTAAAATTTCATTTTATTTTATTTTATGTTATTTTTTATTATTTTATTTTATTTTACTTTATTTTATTTTATTTTATTTTACTTTATTTTTTGCTGATCATTTCCAAAACAAATCATTTCAGGCTGAGCCAGCAATCATCATTTCAATTTGCATTTAATTTGTTTGGTGCTGCAAACACACTAGAAATGTCATTATTTTCAGACCCTGGCTGTAAGCCAAGTGAGTGGCAGCAGGTTAATCCCTGCTGGGACATAGCAAGGACCAGCAGTGGAGGCTCAGGACTTTGGGGCTTCTTCCCTTGCTGTGACCGGTCGTGCGACTTGGAGCAAGTCGCTTCCCAGTCACTGCCCTTCGCTTTTCGCCCTGACCTGTGTCAGTCAAGTCTGTTTAGATGATAAAATCTGTGGGGTGGGGACTGCCTCTTATACGTGCTTCTACCACATCAGCCATGTTGGTGGTCCCCCCAAAATTAACTAACAAACAGCTCTGGTTACTGGGGGAAAAGGAACTTTTTTGCATTTTAGGTGGGTTTACAAGAAGAAAGGATGGAATGGGATGCTGAAAGTTGAGCAAAGGGATGCTGAGCCTAAACATCTGGGCCAAATCAGTGCTTTGATGAGGATGACAGCTAGATCTCCAGACTGGCCCAGTTCATGCCAATGATAAACGTAAACGACCATCACCTCACCGCTATTCACCTACTCTGAAATTTTTCTGCCCCTTCACCTCCACTGCTGTCTCAGGTACTTTTTCCCTGTCCTGTACCTAAAAAGAGGTGACTCAATGAAGTCTGTGGATGAAATGGGGCTGCAGACATGCATGTGTCTGCATGTGCACGCCCGCGTGCAAGCAGCGGGAGAGCCAGCAGCGTGCATGCCTGCTCGCGTGGGGAGGGCAAGGAGGGACATGGTTTTGTTGCCGTTGCTAAAAGAAGCCTAAAATAAATGCAGTGAACTCTGTGCTCCAGCATACAGCTGTGTAAACTCAAACTGCAGGCCTGCTCTCGTGTGGCCAGTTACTTATGGAAAAGGAGTGAGGTATAGCTCGGCACCGAGGGACTTGCCCATCAAACTGTTTCACACTGCTGGTCAAACAGGGCTGTTTGAATGAAGGAGGGGAAAAAAAAACGATATTCCCTGATTCCAAGGTCTAATAAATTGAAGCCGTGCACCTCTCATGGCCTTGGAATGATTACATTAATTTTTTTTGCTACATAATCATCAATAAATCAAGCATAGCCCATTAAACAATAGATGCCTCCGAGGCCTCTCTTCAAATGTGCTTTTGATAAGAGTCAGAGAATTTTTTTCTGGGTTTGTAACGTTTTTCTTTCCTCTGTTTGTTTTTTCTAAGGGTCAAATAATGCTGTTAAAAGAGCAGTTAATATATAGATCTATTTTTCCATATTCCCGTCATGGTGTTTGACTTTGGGAGATTTATGGAATATCTTTTCCCAGTTCAACAATAGTATGTTTTGTTGTACTAAAGAGGTATTTTAACACGAGTGGAGATTCTTAATAACTTCACTGCTGTCTCCTTTCCAAAACAGGCCCCAGCCAAGACAGAGAACAGTGCAAATATATATATCTATATATATAAAGAAAGAGAGAGAGAGATATTTATACATATAACACACTCATCTGGGTATCACTTGTTTATTTTCGTATGATGAACTCCAAAAGGTTGGTATGTTCTGGCCTGAAGCCACTGTTCACCTTTTTCATGAGGCATAACACATAGTAACACTGAAAGTAGGAAGAGCTAAGTGGTCTGGGCCAGACCTTCAGATGGGGTAAATGCAGGGGAGCCGTGTTAACTTCAGTGGAGCTCTGCCTAACTGTGAGAGATGACGATCTGACTTGGTACATTCAGATATGCCTCAGACGTTATGTCTCTCCACTGAAGGTGCAGCTTCAGCCAAGAAAGACTCACACGGACTCGTCCATCCCCCAAAACCAGACCTAGCTTCTCATCAGATTAAAACTGCGACCCTAGATTGTCAAAGAGTTGCATGAGCTGCTCAGGATCATCATCTTCAGTGTGATTCAATTCCTCATGTCCCATTTAGTATAGGGGGTTCACCAATCTGTCTTACACTTATTTAATGGAGTTCATCTATCTGACTACCTGCCGCTTTGACTGCGGCACTGTGTTCAGTGTCTGCGATTCTGCAGCAATGGAGGTGTTTATTCCTGCTCAGTTACAAGAGCAATATCTCCTAGCTTCCACTTGGGATTTCAGGCAAGGCTGCAGGATGTTCCTGTTTCCCAAAATCTGGGCCTCACATCCTAGGGCACTTCCAGCAGGACTGCAGCTTTCTGGGGGAAGTTTTCTCCTGCATAAGAGCTAGTTGATCCCAGCAAAGCAGTATAAAGCGTCCCTTTTCACATGCCCCTTCCGAGGCTGTGGGGATGGTTGTGCTTTCCGTGGCCAGAGGCAGGATGAGATGCAGCCTGCACTGCTACAATGCAACAACAAAGCAGTGGTACGTGCCCCAGCTAATAAGAAAACGCAATATCCTATGCAGCAGAGCAAGGCACCGTGCTAAGACACTAGTTCGGATCACAGTAGTTGTACATGTGTCTTATGAAGAATGATTAGATTTTTTCTTTTCCCCAAGAGGCTAATTAACTTGGGCAAAGTATCATGTTTAGGCAACATCTTTCCCTGTAGGTCCAGATTTAGCTCATTCAGTGTTGGCTTGCAGAGCCGTACACCACGCTCAACACAGCATGCCGATAAGCCCTTAGTCTAGGAATCAGTCCTCGGTCCTTTTTACATGTGGTTCTCCCATCACAGAGCTGTCACACAAGGCAAAGAGGTCAGCTTTCCTATTTTTAAATGCTTTGTTTTGGATGATATTCTTCAATGTTACTTGTCAAGGGCAGGCCCTGGCTTTTTCAGCCAAAAGAAGCAGCTGCGGTGCTATTTGACTGGAACACAATCTGCTTCTGGAGAGATCTCCCAGGTGGTTCAAGAGAAAATGCATGTCATGAGATCACGTCTTGTCCTTTTCTTAGGTTTTATTTGTTTTCCTCTCCGGTTCTTCCTCCCACAGGGCTTTGCTTGCTTTTTGAACATCAATACCCTCTTGTACTGTGAACAGGCCATCTCTCACCACGAGGTCAAAGCTGATCAGTGCCACAGATACTGAATCTGCAGATATGTTTGTGGCTTTACGCGACATAAATGTTCCTGGTTTCTAGCACTCACTGTTAGGAATGAGTAGCATATATCTTAACTGCCCTGAAACTTCTCTTGAAAGATCAAAGGAAATTCAAGGTATCTCATGATGTGGAGTGCAAAAGGGAGAAGGCTGTCCCTGAGGAAACATCTTCCAGTATCTGCAACCAAGAGAAGCTTTATTGCTCCTGCTGCTACTTCTTTCAGAGTAAGACACCATCTTGGGCTTCTAAATGGATATGTTATTGAAAGGAAATGTTTCTTGACTCTGATTCTTATGCAATTAATAGGGAAAATTCTACTTCTGCAGATGCCAACAGTGGCAAAGCCACTGACATCAGAGGGGTCAGGATTTCAGCTTAGAATATTTTCTCCTGCCAAAGGGACAAGTCACAGTGTGCAGCATAGAAAGCATGGACTGAGATCACCCTTAACGTATTCTCAGGCCTCTAAACCATAATATTCTTTCACAGACACTTTTACTTTAATTTATTCTCAGTGGAATAACAAATGGAGGGAGCAGTAAGTGAGGTGGGACTGGAGAAAGACCATCACCCTTCAGTAGAAACCTAGCTGCTGCTGGTGATCCTGGAGGACGGATCAGCCAGGCAAGACAGAGCACAAGTTGCTCATGCATGAACTATGACGGTTGGGGTGTAGCAGTGACTCTTGGTATAATTAAAAAATCCTCTTTTCACTAACTCTGCATGCCTATTGCAACCCCTCTTACTAATAGACCAAGAAGCCATGCTGGCTTTGAGGCACAGTCAGTCTGCTTGTAGCAAATAGCATGGTAGGTAGTTTTCAAACCAGAGGTAAGACACCACTTATCGGTGGTATTTGTTAGTTCAAATAAAACTGAATAAGCTTTAGAAATATGAGAGATTAGTTTGAGCAGGTACCCAAACCCCGATTTCTTGTTGTTCTTATGACTGAGCCTGTACGATTTTTTCTAGACCTTGAAAATCTGTAACCGAAAGAGGTATTGCTTCATTTTTCCAGGAAGAGGGAAGGGAAGGGAAGGGAAGGGAAGGGAAGGGAAGGGAAGGGAAGGGAAGGGAAGGGAAGGGGGAAAAGAGAAGAGAAAAGAAGAAAAAGAAATTAAGCTTCCTCCAGATTCAAATCCAAGTCCAGTTTGGGTTCAGGTTTAGTTCAAAAGTGGATGGCTGGGTCTTGTTTTTCCTGAGACACTTTCCTCATCCAATTCCAAACTCCTCTGAACTTGTCAGTGGGGAGCCTGAGGAAGAAATGGTTCTGTTTGAGTTGAATCAGAGCACCAGCCTCACTGTCTGCCAGAAATGCTGACCTTTCTCAGTCTGATGTAAAATGTCCCGAATCTGTCCATTTTCCACAAAAGCTCTGCTGGCACTTCTGCTTTTAACCTTCTCCATGAAAAATCAGCTTAGGCAAGTTCACAAGAGTTTCTTGCTTAACACTTGCTCTCCCATGCTCTTACCTGACCCCACAAGCGAATCCTCATGGAGTGAAATAATTACCTCAGCTGATGCTTGATTGAACTTAGCAGTAGGTGTTATCCTGGTAGCAAGCAAAATATACAAAATAAATATAGATATAAAGTTTAACATCTGCATATCTTGCAGGGAAACTGCTCCCCTTACAAGAGAGGTATGGATCTCCCATACACTGCTGGACTGAAACTGATGCAAACCTGAGTGACCTGCTGGTTTCCTCTGGGAGTCTCCTGTATATTTATGTAGCATGTAGTCCATCAGCTGGAAATAACTTTATGGAACATCTCACTTCATTATTTTCAGTCAAACTGCAGCTTTGTATCCTGATGCTGTGGTGTCAGGTGAAAGGAAAAAAAAAAAGAGAAAACTTCTTGCTTAACGCGTCTTCCATACTTATTTCAGAATAAATGAGCTCTCTGTGGAGTGTATCACTTATAATTACACCCCAAAATACACTTTTGGGTGCCATTGAGAGTCTGGATTAAATCCACTTGCAGGAGAACAGTTTATGAAGTCTTGGCTTTCCATTAATCTTCAGGCACCTTTCTCAGGGGACTTAAAGGGGAAGGTGGTTGGATGGCAAAGGAGAAAGAGAATGGTTCAAAGGAAGAGATGGTTGGTGAATGGATGACTCAGGAGAAGGATAAATAGTCAAGACCGTTTTAATTTCTAAACCCCAAACCAGAATCAGCCTAGTCTAATGGACACAGCAGTAAGCTGGGATTTCATTCGTGTGAGTCCCATTTCTTTGCTCTCCTGCTGCTTCCTTGTGCGACCTTGGGTAACTCTCTTGATTCCTGCCTTTTGCTTTTCCACTGTATTTACACTTTACCTTTGCAGAGCTCAGATTGCTTCTCATTGTGTGTTCATACAACACCATGCACAGAGGCAGCACAACCTTGGATGTACCTTGCAAACACCACGGAAATTTCTGCCATTTTCATCATTTTCCACCAGTTGCATCCCCACAGGATTTAGCTGTTGTTCCACCAGAGCTGAATATGCTCATCACAGCTTTTTTGGAAGTGATGCTTTGATGTAGTTTCTACTGGCAGTGACCCAGACTCATCCCACCCGATTTTAGTTGCCTTTAGAGGTCCATAGAAAAGAAATTCATAAAGGACCTTGGGTAACCACACTTCTTATTCAAACACCTGAGCTGAATTCCTGAGTTTCAGAGAGAATCGCTTCTTCCTTTGCTGGAAGCTTTAAATAGGGAAAGCATTTACACCAGGCTCTTTAGAAATGCAGTACCTGGTTGATTGTTGCATTGAAAACTACCACAGGTTCTGGAATATCATCCTGGCTTCACGTCCCCTTATACCTCATTGATAATCCCCACCCAGACACCCTGCCAAAAAGATCTCATTGATAAATAGTGCTAGGTCATTTCCTATGGTTTACAGAAGAGTCATGAAGTCCAGAGCGCGGATGAGAACTGAACATTTTACAGCCATTAGAAGAGTCCTGTTTAATTTTGAATGGAGACACAAGTATGTATGAGGTGAGGTGTGAGTAGAGCTTTGTGAATATTTCCTAGCCAAACCTTAAATTAAGAGCTAAATAATAGCAATAAAAAGGTTAGTTAGACAGCCTCCTTCTCTCCAACTCTTAATAACCTTTTCAGTGGTTACATTCCAAAAGGTAAATTGTCAGCAATACCATGTACAGGTGAAAACTGAATAACTTTTTTCCTCACCAAAAAAGAAGAAAAATATTAATCTTATAATTGATTTTTCGCTTTTCTCAGATTAGGTACGTATATACAAAGTCAGAACTGTATTGTTCATAAATAAGACATAGAATTTCCAAAAGGCTGCATGGTTTAAAAATTGCTGAAAGAAAACTTTAATTAGTGCTTTTTTTCCTCTTTGTTAATTAAAACTATTTACCTGTAGAGAATGAATTTTCAAACCACTTTTATTACTTTGAAATAAGCATATATAATATGAAATATCTTCCAGTTTCCTTTGGGCTTTTTTTTTTTTTTTTTTTTTTTTTAGTTTAAACTCCTCTCTGTGGTTCGAAGATGTCAGGAAGGTTGTCATTTTATTATGTATATAATGAAAAAGTGATTTTTTTTTAAAATATTTACACTAAGGGAGAAGGATGGAAGCACAGTTAATCTAGTACGAGGACAGTGGGATTCATCTTATTAAATATGTATGTCTGCAGTTCATCCATCATGCTACTTGGGATTGGCAAATGTGACAAAAGAACAATGTGAAAATTGTGTACTTCTGCAATGGCACCTGGGTGCCCGTCAGGATACGCTGTAACATCTGAAGTGGTTTACGGGCTCTATTACCTATTTACGGGCAATTGAACTGAGATGTAGGTGTCTACGTGTAACTGAGATGAAGACGTCCACTGCAGTTTATGATAAATTCCTAATTAGGTACTATTCAATGTGTTGGCGAAGGGCTTAATTATGCCTGAACAAAGGTGTCTATGAAGCACCATTTGAATTACCATTCCTGATCCTCAGTGCTGGTGATCTACTCTAGGTCACGTTCATGTCTGCCAGCCTCATGGGACTTATGGTTCCCAAGGGCTTTTCAAACAGCTCTAGATGCTTCTGTTTAGACATACAAACTGAGCTCTTGGAGGTGAAGCGATTAAAGTGATGGCTCTGGGAGGTTAGACGCTCGTATGCTTCATCACCTACTTTCAGGTGTCAGAACCTGCAAGCCGAATCCCACGTCCGAAGTTAGGTGAGATGGGTCTTATTTTGGGACTCAGGAAACTGAAGCTGTAAACCTTGCTATTCCTGGGTCTTCTTATGTGACTTTATACAAGCCCTTAAATATTACTCTGGCCTTTAAATATTAGTCTGTTTCTTGCTTTGTGGAAAGAAGGATTCTGAGGATTAAGGATTTGGAAAGATTCTGAAGAAATAAAGACAGTAGGGAGAAGAGTTTCAAGGAAATATTTTAAATATTTCTTATGGAGAAAAAAACTAAAATAGAGTTGCTTTTACATGTGCGTGCATTATTTGAATATAAACAGATATTTTTAACACTTTTTTGCCTAATTTTGCTCATAACTATCTATTTCACATATCTGAAATCTGTAGAAATATACTAAGGAACATATATATTCAAAAAACATTAAACATTTTTCCACAGCAACAAAATGTCAGATGATTATAAGTGAAATAAATCCACTATTTCTTGTAACACAACTTCCTAGGTCTCTTTACAAAGGAAACATTCCAGTTATTAAGCCTTTCACCACTGTTTTTTTACTCTTTTATTTTTCTTTTTCTCTCCCCCCCCCCCCCCCCCCCATCAGGTGGACTGGGATTGTTTGTTTCAAATAGAAAGAGATTGTAGAGTCCTTGTGCCAGGACATATTTATGTTTCACCATGTCTGTGCACCACCTAGCACAGCAGATTCTGAACATCACTGCAACTTCTCAGTGGTACCTGCATCACATCACAAGTGTCAATGGAAGGTGTGCTATCATAAACCAGTAAGAAATAGTCACTTTGAGTGCATAAATCTAATTATGTATTCTTTTCAAGAGCATAAATCTAGTTATGTATTTTAGATGCCTGCTCAGCATGACACTCGAGACTCATCTGATGACAGTGGCTACGTCTCCACTGTGAAGGAAAGTCAGTGCGATTATCCTTGAATGGCAATATCTATGTTTAGATCATGACTCTCTCTTTCAATCTCTTACTGCTTCACATGAAGTGAAACTAATTCTTGCTTTATGATTCCACAATCATAGACATTCCACAATTAGAGCTTACTAAACTGCAAGCCATCTTTATAAGCCAACATCCACTTCATACATAGATTTTCAGAGCCTCCTGAGATAAATATGTGCCTAAAATTAGCAATTTGCAGCCTTAGCAATCTTTTCTTCCCCGCTTCAAAATTATCCAAGCTTTTAACTCAGACCATTTCCCTCCACTCATTTATCATGGCTGGCATCGGGATATTTTAAAGTGTCATCAATTGTTGTGAGAGAAAAGATGTGATATCATAGTATCGGTACAGAACTAGAATTCGACATGATACACAAGGAAGAATCACTTGCCTGCTTTTACCCCAAAGAGTTTCTACATACCTAGATCCAAAAGCACAAATATCCTGCGTGAACAGAACTGCATGAATCGAGTTACAGCCCCAATCAATCAATGAGTGAATTGTAATTTCCACAATATTAGAGAATAGATGACTAGTCAAAATCACATTTGGGTTTGATTTGCATTATGATGCATCATTTCCCCAAAGCTGATTTGAATCCAATATTTGCAACTTAAACAACTTGTTTTCAGAATAATTTTTGTACTGTTTTAATGACATTTGAGTTGTTGCATCTCACTTTACGACTTACGTGCTGGAAAAAATATGTGTGTGTAGAATAAATATATAGTGTAGATGATATTAAAGGGGGTGTAACCATATGGACCACAACCATAATGCAGTCAAGTGAAAAAAGATGAATGAACAAATGTTTCCATGTACTGAGAAGCAGGCTGAAACAGGGAATTGTCTCAATGTCAATGCAAACCTGGAAGAAGGAGCCAGAGCAACCTCCCATTTCAGACTGGAAGATTGTAGAGCAGCTGTAATTAGGAACAAATATTCTGCCATATTCCCCAAAATAAGTAGTACAGAGCTATTAGAATTACTCCAGAGGCTAATTTTTTGCACAAGGAGACCATTATTGTCTGGGAAATGAATAAGAATCAGTTTTTTTTCCTCTTACAGGCATGCTCATCACCCAAAAAAGTAATGATACTTATTTTTTATGACTCCTTATGGTTTTAAGGATATATATGGATGGATGGATGGAAAGTACTATGTTTAGACTCAGCTGCTTGGCCTCCTTGAGGCAGATACACAGGACTGCCTGAAGACAGAACCTTGTTGTTTAGTCTCTTGTCCACAGTGCCAACATCACAAATGTGATGAAAATATATATATTCTCACTGCTTTCCAGTTCTCTCAGTCTGTAGGAATCATGGTCCACTCTCTGGCAGAAAACAGGAATGAGTGGAACTTTTTGTCTCTCTCCTGGGTAGCAGATATTAATTAATTAATTAATTAATTAATGTGTTTGTTTGTTTGTTTGTTTCCCTCAAGCAGCTATAATTAATACTACCTCTAGCCTTCAGGTTCTCAACTGTGAATGAATGACAAAGATGACTTTTTCCCATAGTGCCGTTCAGTTTCTAATCCAGAAAAACACGAGGAAAGCCTATAGTTACAGAGGACAAGAAGAAACATGATGGTAGGATTTACTGCAGCTAGATTTAGACAACTCCAGGATGGACATCTCCAGCTGACCTAGTCACCACGGGTGCTTTTGCAGTCACTGGTAAAGGTGGGCCTTCCTGTGGCCAGGTTCACCTGCTTTCCAGGGCTTCCATTGTTAGCAGCCAAACCATCATTAGCTATGGGAGAAAGAGAGCAGTGGCTTGTGAATGATGGTCTCGGAGAAACCTCCCACAGCGACAAAGCTGATGTCAGGAAACATCAGCCTTGAGCTTTAGTATGAGCAGGATGGAGCTCAGCTAGCATCCCTTGTGTTTGCATGTTGATGAGCAAGTCATCTACTAACGAGACAACATCTGTACAGCTCTCCCCTCACTTCCTTTTGGTTTTATTCCAACCACTAGAGCTGCAGCGTGTGAGTTAACTGAAGAACGGTGATGATGGATTTAACTATCCCAAACACTACCAGGGCATTTCCCAAAGATGATGTCAACTGTGCTGTAATTATTAAAAGATCAACTGTTCCATACAAGCGGTCTAATGTGAGACTTACGGGTCACAGACTATGAGAGTCCAGAGCATTTAAAGCACAGGGGAAAATACACTTTAAAAAAATCCATTTTGAATCAACTAATTTTAAGACCCAAGGGGGCTGAAGTAATTTAGCTGATAATTCCCATAGTACTTTCATTGCGACATAGTTCCCAGCTGAAACTGCACATTGCTGTAAGGTCTCCAGAGGCCAAACTCTAGTTTTCAAGGTCAGAATGAGGGTTTGTGTAAAGTGGGCTCTTGAGCTAGGTTTTGTTCCAGATAAAGTTTTCTGAACTTTCAACTGTGTTTCAAACATATATCCAAATTAGATGTAGACTTTTAGGTGTCAACAGATCTCTGAAGCTGAGAAAACTTCTACTTCAGCCATAGTTTGGTGTCAGATGTCCCACCTAATGACAGCTTACAGAGAATTAGGAGTTCAAGCTACTTCTCCAGGTTCCTCCAATAGCAAAGAAAGAGAGGAACGCTTCCTGGGGACATTTGTCTACATCTTGAGAAGGTCCTCTCAGGTAGATGGAACAAATCACCAATTGCCAGTACCTAAATCTGTATAGTTAATACACGAGTGTCCTGAAATAATTTTTCTGGAATTGATGCCTAACTTTTAAATTATTAAATTTAAGTGAAAATAATTTGGAACGGTTCTTCCAAAATAAAATTTGAGCTCTCTCTGATCTAAACTCTTCATTCAAAAGTGACTTTTTTCGAGCCAAGTGTTCAACTTCCTAAGTCTCGCTGCTTCTAAAATTCAGCTGGTCAGTAAAAACTCCCAGTGATGGTCTCTCACAACATTTTCCTGCTAAACCATAATATCTGCTGGTAAACCTACTTCATAAATTGCTAATGAGTTTTAACAGTGCAGAAAATGGGATAGGTTAGTCACAAGCTGCTCAATAGCTAAAAGCACTCAGTGAAACATGCAGCTGAAAGAAGTACCTTGAATAGATCATTGCCACTGTGTTAGACAAACCAAAGTAATTAACCAGATTGAAAAGTCTGTATTTGAAAAAAAAAAGTTTTATTCTGTCTTTGTTAACTAATTTGCAGCACAAAAATCTGCGATAATTGCTAAAGAAAAAAATCTTTCTGTTTTTAAAAGATAGTTTTAGCAACATCACCTGCATAATTCTATGCTTAGCTATTTTGTTAGAATGTTTTACAAAGCAAAATTTTATTTTCGTTTCCCCCTGGTAGTCTTAGATTTGGCATAATTTTGGTCATTTTGCAGCCACCTTGAAGCATAGATGAAAAGCCCATTTTATGGGTAGGCAAAATAAGTCAAGGAAAAAAAAAATAATACAAAACTCCAAGGAAACAATTAGAAAATTACCATGATGTTAAATAAAGAGGTTTTGGCTGCCTTTCTCATGAACTCAATAAATATGAAAAGGGCACATATACTAAAAAGAAGGTAAACAGGAGAAAAAGCAAGTTGAAGTATCCAGAGAGGAGGGGGGCAATTTCCCCGTGGTGACACATATTAGGTGGTGGGGTGGTCTCTGAGGGAAAAAGAGACAGAAAGACAGAAAGAAGGGGGTGTCATGGGTTTGATCCAATTGTTCTTGATTTCAGTTATCAAAACACCTATCATAGACAACTTTCTTTTCCCTGGGGCCTAGCAAGGACACAGATTACAGAAAAGAAAATTTGAATAAATAAGCCAACCTCTGTTAGTTTGTGAGGTTTAAAGTCTGCAGGTAAGATTGCAAAGTTGCACCCCCATTGGTAGTGAATGCACATTTTGTAATGGTACCTACTATAACAGAGATTTTAAGCCATTTCTGAACATAGATAAATACTGTAAATGCAAATCTGGAAGGGATCTCAAGGGGACCCTTCTCCGACACAATCTCACTTACACTTGTGTCTTCCCTGACAGAAGTATGATCGTGCCTGCCAGAAATCCCCAGCACTGGGGATCCCACACCATCCCCAGGCAGTAAACTCCAGCACCTTTATTGCTAGGAAATATACTTTAGTAAATACAAGAAAGTTCATTTTGCTTAAAAAAGAAATAGTAAATAAATAAATAAAATACGGAATTAGCCCACGTTATTTCTGAATCTTCAGCATCAGTTCATCCCTTCAAACCACGGAACCCGACAGACGTTCTATCTGGAAGGCTGACAAAGGTCTGCAATGATACTTGTGGACCTGATTTTTTCCAAAAAAAATAGATTTTGTTAATTTCTGACCTCTTCCTGAATTTTCCAGTTAAGGAAAGTAAAATTAATTGCCCTACAACACCTGCTGTGGCTCTTACACCAGGGTTTTTAGGAAGCTGCAAAAATAAGAACAGAGAGGACACTCGGGGCAGTGTGTAAATCAATGCAACGTCCTTCTACAAGCCCCCCTGGAGCGATGGAAATGGGCAGAAAAGGCCTTTCATGTGCAGGTTTTCTTTTTTTTTTTTTTTTTTTTAATCTGTGATGAAACCCGTCCTTCACTTTTATGAGCCAACATAATGGAAACTGTCAGGCTAGCCTGACCCAACAGCAATTTGTTTTCTGAACGTTAGGACGCAGGAGGGCTCTGGTCTGGGAGGAGTGATGCGAAAGGCACACTGACAGCACATTACACTGACTCTGTCTGCATCCCTTGCAGGCAGGAACACATGTGTAATTGTACCAGATGCCAGAGCAGATATTGGGATGGACAGGAATGCATGAAACATTTTAAAAAAAAAAATTGTTTTCTTTTGTTTTGCTGGCACTGTTTTATTTCCTGTTTTTCCCTAAGTGCTTAAGGGCTTCATTGTTTTTTTGCTAACTGCTCTACAGACAACTAATGGACTATGCTGAGTACCTGACAATATCAATAGCATGTTAGAGACAGCAGATTCAACACTGTAAACCCAAAAAGTTTTGATGTACAAAAAAAACAAAAGAAAAAATGCTTTAAAAAAAAAAAAAAGATAAAATATTTTGACAGAAATTTTCTCCAGAAATCATTTCGTTTCTTGTTTCTCAACATGCCACTTTCTATCAGCAAAACCACCTGACAAGCTTTCTAACAGAAAATGATTGTCCTGCTCTGCATTCACATCTACATCCATCAGCTGTAGACATCCAACACTTGAGCTTTATGGTTTGAGTCAGTCATCTACAGTCAATGAGACAGACATGTCCCATGGGAGACAAATTCCACCCAGGTGACATGCCTATCTTAGAAAAGTTTCTGTTGCCTTTTGGAAATGCCCGACTTCTTAACATATGAATGGTAAACACCAGGAAAAAATGAATTGCACCCTTCCAGCTTCGTACTTTGTTGTATGGCCTTTCAGAAATATGTATGGCCTGTATCAGAACTAGTGTGGCCAGCAGGAGGAGGGAAGTGATCGTGCCCCTGTACTCGGCCCTGGTGAGGCCGCACCTCGAACACTGTGTTCAGTTTTGGGCCCCTCACGACAAGAAGGATGTTGAGGTGCTGGAGCGTGTCCAGAGAAGGGCAACGAGGCTGGTGAGGGGTCTGGAGAACAAGTCTTATGAGGAGCGGCTGAGGGAACTGGGGTTGTTCAGCCTGGAGAAAAGGAGGCTCAGGGGAGACCTCATCGCTCTCTACAACTACCTGAAAGGAGGTTGTAGCGAGGTGGGGGTCGGTCTCTTCTCCCAAGTAATAAGCGACAGGACGAGAGGAAACGGCCTCAAGTTGTGCCAGGGGAGGTTTAGATTGGACGTGAGGAAAAATGTCTTTACTGAAAGAGTGGTTAAACATTGGAACAAGCTGCCCAGGGAAGTGGTGGAGTCACCATCCCTGATGGTATTTAAAAGACGTGTAGATGAGGCGCTTAGGGACATGGTTTAGTGGGCATGGTGGTGTTGGGTTGATGGTTGGACTCAATGATCTTAGATGTCTTTTCCATCCTTAATGATTCTATGATTCTATGTTTTACCAGTAATGCCAGCACCATCAGTTTCCACAGTGGAGGAAATGGCCATAGTAGGAAGGAAGAGGATTTATCTTGCCAGAGTATCCAGCAAGTCTGGATGTGAATCAGGACCTGGCTTATAGTAGCTGCTGTGCAAACACCAACACCAAAGGTGTCCCTCTTATTCTTCTTCCAGATCTCAGAGCACGTCACTACAGCTCATGTAATGAGCTTGAAATTCACACACCTGACCTTGACCCTGCCTCACCCATACAGCTACGTATATGTCCCCCTTAATTCTCATACTCCACAGCCTTGCACATCTGCCACTGCAAGTCATCAGTTGCATCCAGATGACACAAAGGGGTCACGGAGCAAGACACAGGATGAAGCTACATGGGGAGGCCACCTTACAGGTTAACACGCTTGAAGGAGGCTGTCTAGAAAACACACACATCAGCTGCAACTTCTACTTGGGAGGCATGAGTCTGGCTACAGTCCTTTTTGCCCTAGTGTAGAGGAACAATTAGTTTCAGAGACTTGAGGAAGACTCGGGCTGTAGTTGCATCCCACGGTGCAGCTCAGCAGGTTTCTTTCAATGTTTTTACTCTTGCTTTTACCTGGCAAAAAAAGCTAAGCAATTATCAACAAACAAAACACAGCAGACCCCTCTGTACATGGGTCACAGGCACCTTCCCTCATTTCACCCCTCCACCACCATCTCAGGGCATGTTGGGGCCACCAGGTCCAGCTCAAAATTTCAGGTACACTATCCACAGTTCCATTATGGTAGGACAGGCTTCTCTTACAGAGTCACCTGACAGGACCACAAAATTGGTCACCGCCAGATGATTACTGGGAGACAGCATGGTCACCTCAGCCCGATGTTCAAAGAGCAAGATTAAGGACAGCAAATGGCAGAATGACCAGTCATCTTGTTATTTTATGAACTAGCTGCAACACTCCTTTTTTTTCCAGATTTGCTACAAATGATAACTCTTTCTGGGGGATGGTCAAGGCATTCCACCTTCCACAGCCAACGGCACTGGGAAGATTGTATGTCTGGCACCACATCCAGTTTGAATCTTCAGGCATTTGCATTCAGCTAAACTGAAGGAACAGAGCAGGCGGTAGCCAGAGCCCAGACTGGAACTCAAACTCCAGTCTCTAGAATCACCATGGTACACTTCATCCAAACCACAACATCCTACTGACAAATATTTCAAAAAGTCCCCAACGCTCCAAATATCCAACACATTTTGTCACATGGACAGACACACATACAGATTAATTGGTAAGGTTACAGATATCCCTAATTGGGAGGGGAGGTGGTGGTGTTTAAACAGGATGGAAGTTTCATGAATTATTAATTTTTATGTTGACATCAACAAATATTCAGGTCCTGAGCAGGTTTGTGGTGTTTCCTACAGCTGAGAAAGGCAGGACTGCACTGTAACGAGTATGCCAAAGTGTTGTCAGTGTGGCTGCTGGCAGGAGCAGACCTTGTGATTACCAAGCTCTAAAATTTCCACAGTCTGTGATACATCCTATGACCAGACAGGGACTCCCTGCCTGTCCTGCCTTTGACGTTGCAGATAGGAGGGGTCTGCTGGTACGTAGATGTGACCCTTGGGTGCCTTTTTCTACCTGAGAGCGGGCTACTTTTGTTGGATAGTTTGCTCCAAACTAGGGATATGAACTGTTGTATCCAATATACCCATAAATAATTTCCAAAAGGAAAAGAAAAAAAAAAAAGCAGGCAAGAGTGCTGTTTTGGCTTTATAACGTAGTTCATGTGGCTTTTCTGCTCCCTCTGCAGCTGGATGTGGTGGCCAAAAGAAATAGGAACCCAGTGTCACTTTACAAAACTTTCAGGCAGGAATACATTTTGTCTCATACAACCTCACCCCCACCCCCACCCAAAAAAAAATCTCTCTAATAAGCCTGGATCCTGATTGGCTGCAGGTAACCACAGAAGAGAAATCGGGACAATAATCCTGAAATCTGAAGCAAGGCTGACCATCCAATGTCAGCTGATTGCCTGCGGCTGAGGTCCTGTCTGCCTGTCCAAATCTTTGCTTCCTGATTGACTTCACAGTGGTAATGTTTCCTGGACCTTTTATTGAGCTCTGTGTTAGGATGGTAGTTTTAGAACTGGGTTATTTATATGGATGCAGTGGGCAGCGAGAGGGAGCATCGCTCAGTGGGGAGAACTGGTACCTCGAGGGTGCAACAAGGGCTCTGCTATTGGCTCACTGTGTGGCCTTGGACAGGTTGTGCCCAACGTGGGCTCACAGCCAAGATTTGTCTCTGACTTCATTTTTTTTCTCCCAAAGCCAACAGGAAAATATCTGTTTCTCTTACACGTTCTTAGTGTATTTGTCTTGAGATTTACAGCTTTGCTGCTGTTGTTCAGTCTGTTTCAACGGTTTTGAGGCTATTGCAGTTTTTCTGATGCCCAGATTCTCTGGCTGTCCATGCTGCCTGTATGTCAGATCTTATTTGGCTTCAGCCTGTCATGAACCTAGGAAAAAAGATAAGGAAAAATTATGAGTCTTTTATACATTCTGCTTCTATAAGCCTCCAGGACATAGGTAATTCACTTGACTCTGTTCCGGAAAATGAAAGTAAAGTTAACCAAAGACTATTAGATAGAAAAATGGTCCATGAGGATTATTTGTGTGCTCTGATCTGTTGGAAAAGATGCTGCTTAAAGGCTGAATGTGTATATAAAAACAGTGTACAACTCAAGCAAATAACAAACAAACAGATACCAGCAGGTAAAGACAAGGAAATGTTATGGATTCGTGCAATAGTCTCACTACTTTAACTGCCGGTCTAGATCCTCCTCTAACTCAGACCATGGACCTGGGACAAGGAGCCAAGAACACAATGCTTCTGAGGAGCCGCTTTGTTGTGATCACGCTGCAAACAAGCAGGTCTGTTTTCCGTAAATATTTCCGCCCTGAGACGCTGCCCTTTGAGGAGGTCAGCAGGGAGTTATAGCTGAAAGGAAGATGGGGCTGTTGTTTTGATTGTCGTGTGGAACAGGATGTATTGAGCTGCAAAACTTCATAAAGAGACGGATTCTGAGTATGGATTGGAAAATGACATGCATTTCCATATTCACTCATGGACAAGACACTTCTCTATGTTCTAATTGATAAGTGCATCCTCAGTGTGAACAGCTGAAATTTCTTTCTACTAGTAGTGGTGATGTAATTGCAAAATCTACGCAAAAGATATTTATTGTGTCTGCTGTAGGACCTAATTTACTAGCAGGTGAGGTAAAATCAACATTTGCTCCCAAGATAGAAGAAGATTCTTCACAGCAAGCATTTTTTATTCCCTCTGTGGCATACAACTGTTTGCATCAGAAGGCTCTTTAATCCATCAGAGGCAATAATACCAAAATTTGAAGAATTTGAAGTCAGGAGGTTCAGAGTGGTAAGAAATCAGTGAGGATAAGTTATTGTGGGAGATGTCATGGAGCTGTGACCTATCCTTTGTTTACAACTCTGATCATGTAATATATATTAGCGCTCAACAGCAGATTTGCAGACTATTTTCAGAATCTATCAGGTAAAATTCAGTTAATGATGGAGGTCAGGTCAGTTTAGCATATCATAATAGTCTTTCCTGGCTTTAAATGCTATTAATCTATGAAAGTGCTGAAAAAATTGATTCTACAGAACAGTCTCACACACGCAGGATGGTCCTCAACTTTTGCTGGTTCCTGGAAACACATGAGTAGAATTTTACTTTGCCTTCCCAATACTGTATTGTCAGTGGTTTCTTGTAGCCTTGAATGATTTTGGAAAGTCTTCCTGCTTGTGTATAGGAGCTACAGAAATGGATCGTTCCAAACCTTGTTCAAGTCTTCTCCTAACCTTGAGGTTTGGTAGACCTTCGTTACTTTGGGGAGGGTAATCTGCAGTGTTAGGAAAGGCTGCTCCATAGCTAAATTGAACTAAAAGTACCTGAGGCTTGCCAACATTTTCTAGAGGTGGTAAAAGAAAAAGGAAAATAGATGAAAAAGGAAAATAAAAGAAAGAGAGAAAGAATTAGAGCAATGTGGTTTAGTTGGGCTTTTCTCACAATTCAGCCTCAGTGAATTTGCTCCTTCTCTGAAAGAGCATGGGGAACACAAGAACTTGCACTGGCACCACTGGGACTCTAAATCAAGGACAGTCTTAGCTGCTCAGTTCTGTTCATCCGTCTTTCTCCACACACCCTCCCAAATCTTTATCTGTAGTTTGGCTTTTTTTTTTAATCCACAAGTATTTGAATTCTTCTCTCCCAGCCCACACTACCATCACTAACATCGCAAGACAACTCGCTAATGCTGAAATACAGTAGTATAAAAGCTGCTACTGTTCTCTGGATGGGTTGGAGTTGCAGATTTCCCTTGGCAAGTTCTGAGACAATATTTGGAGGTTGTTGATTCAGAACTGTTAACTGTATTAATCATGTAACAAACATGCACACAGACTGCCAGGCCTAATAAATCTTACTAGCGTGCAACCTCCCATCACAAATGCATTCAGAAACACTTAAGCAATCCCTGAGTCTGGAAGATGATCATTAGTTTCCTATCATATGCTTTAGGTTTGCTGAATCAATCAATGGTAAGTCAAGATGAGCATGAGTTGAACTCTCCAACCCATTTTCCATCCCAAGAGGCAAGTGTAAGATAAATGTATGCAGCCAACTGTCTAGCATTGCAGCCTCCCAAGAAGCTGTTTGCACATTGTAATTATAATTATTGTTGAAGCTCTTCTACACACAAGATTAGCATTTTACTATGCTAAGATTTTTACAAAATTTGTAATTCACAACAGGCCATCCCTGTCCTGAGAAACTCCTAGTCTCAGTAGCAAAGAAAGTACTGCCTTATTCAGTAATCAGAGTAGGAACTAAACCACAGCTGAATTAAATAATTTGCATAAGATTAGTAAAGAAGGCAATAGAGTCAAGAATTAACACAAGCTTTTTAAGTTTCTTTCTAGCTCTTTGATGAAACCATCTTGGGCAGCAGTATACAACTCTCCCGTGGAAACACTAGCCCAATGGAAAGATACAAAGACATAAGGAAGCTGTCAAGTCAAGTTTCTCAGATTTTAAGGCCTAAGTGGAATTAGAACATTTAGTCGGATCTCCTACTCCCCCCACAATGTTATATTTCACCCAAACACCCTTTCCATGAACAATGCTTTCAGTAAGACACACTGCTTGAGTTCTCACTACAATCCCAAAATGAAAACTATGGTGGACACCGAGACGTCCCTCACACCTGAAGCTGTGAGTTGCCAGGGAGTCAGATGGGTTATGAAAGGCCTGGTGGACCCACCTTTCAGGGAAACTTATCTGCACCAAGTGCCTTCCAGTTATGACTAGGAGAGGATCTTTCTCCTGGGGAATCTTTTTTCCTGCTCCCAAAGACATTCCTCCCACTCCCCCGAACAATAGTGACCAAAATGACTTTGAACATAGAGGCAAGTCACATTGAGAATGTGTCTTGATTTAGAAGTGTCTCAGTTAAGAAGTGTCCATCTGCTTTACAGTAAGTACCAGCATGACTGACACGCATCTCAGACAAAATCACAGACATCTGGATTAAGTCCATGGGAGTGTTGCCCTTAGAAGCAGACAGACAACTCTACCCATGAGATACCTGGCATTGTTGCTCTCTGACTAGCAGTGAAAAAAATCAAAGGCGAGAACTGTTTTATTTAAATGTTTGGAGCTAGAAGAGGTGGAGCTGGCAAAAAATCTTGTCCAGGACTGGGAATTAAAGTAACCCCTTCATGACCATCCCAACAGATAAAAGTTGGAGAGCAGATGCTATACACGGGAAAGCTGTGTCAGCAGTTGCATTTCAAAACTTCATGATAGCAATGCATAAGGACAAAAATATTAGCTAGACCCAACTGATTATATTTACCTATTCCATTTTCTCTTACACAAATTTCCCTTCCCTGAGCACAGGATTTGTTTAACTGCTGAGCTGGTCAGACTTGTGCCACACTGTAAAATTAGGACAAACTTCAACATACCAGGAACATGATGAGAGTCTCCATGAGCTAAACTTTAAAGATCCTTACAGCTTCATCTGAAAAGTCAGGCTTGATTCTTCAGCTGATAGTTTCAGCAGTATCCCTGCTGAATAAGATAAAAACATGGTACCCACAAAAGAGGAAGTCTACTTTTCATTACTATGCAGATAAAATGGATATGTCCAGAACATGAATTTTCATTGATATCCTTGAGTAGGATCAACAGCTGGTGTAACAGCACTATATCACCCACTGGTAGCATATTGTTGGAAGAAAGAATTCAGCAGCATCTTTTATTCCTTGTTTCTTATTTTTTTTCCCCATGTACACTGGATTTTTCATGGCAGGGAAACATAACAACTCTGAAGACTTGGAAGAACAAACAGGAAAAGCTCAAAGACACCTGGCAAATACATGGCAGATCTAGAGAAACAACCCAAATCCCTGAATCTGCCTCAGTCCTCAGAATTTGGCCTTAAACTAATTTAAAGTGTCATATACAGACTTTTCATTGGCAAGGTGGAATAAGAGGGACACAAGAGTTTTAGTTTCTGCGATCGCTGTATCTGTGCTCAATACCTGCCTTCAATATGGTTGTCTGTGAATCTGAAAAGGTCTTTGGATTCAGCTGCAGTAAATTGGCACCTTTGCACCAATAAGGGAAAAATAGGGTGAATGTAATAAGTGAATAAAATGTGTCCTGTGTCCCTGGCTGAGTCTGTTCTTCTACTGCTCAGTTGACTTTGCACGGTTTAAAGCCTTTTCCACAAGTCTATCTTTCTTTCCTTTTCCTCCCTTTTCCTCCCTTTTCCTCCTTTTTCCACAGAGCACCTAACAGCTACAAATAGTGAAAATACCCATTGGCAGTTATTGTAAGTGTCCTCCTAAACATCCAATTATCCTTCTCACTGGCTCACAGAGGTAAGTCAGATCACCTTCAAGAAATGTCCCCTGTATTAGGCATCTGCCAGCTGGTAATCAGACAGAACTGACTTTTGCTTTGCTTGCAAATCACATCCAGAATTGTGGTGATACTAAACCTAATTGTAGGAGCAGTCACAGAGGAAAGGCTAAATGCAGTCACATTTCTCCTTCTGTTCAGAAATAAGCCCAGCTATGCAGAAGAGCTTGCATTACTGACATGGTCTTTAGCTAAACCTAAGTCACATCAGCTGTGATATTAACCAGTGCAGCGTTGCTGGGGGGTTTGGGTTTTTTTGTTTTATTTTTCGTACCTAAAGGCCTATAAAAATCTTGAGGAGTTTATTGCTGTATTTTTTTCCAGGGTCTTTGCTACAGAGTTGTCAGTTTAAATGGCAAAGTGTCCCCTGACTATCTTCCCTGGAAAGCTCTGCAAAGGTCTGTTTCCCGTAAAGTAGAGAACACACCTTCTTCTCCCCCCAACTCCCTTTATTTTTTTTTTTTTTTTATGTAAACCAGTCCATCCATCCTGCCAAGTCCAGAGTCACTTCTTGGCTAAAGGCTGAAACTGCTTTCTACTCTCACATAAAGCAGGGCGAGTCAGAGAGGAGGTGGTGGGTGAGTTTGGGGTGGGGTTGTGAAGAAAGAAAGCAAGAGTGAAGTGCACCTCCATAGCAGACACGGGGAAGACGGATTAATTCACTGTAACACACCGTGGTACAAAGTCAGCAGAACTTCAAAGGAAATGAGCCATAATTCAGGAGAAGTAAAAACAAGCAGCCACTCTTCTCAAATCCCTCTCTCATTCTTTTTTTTTTTTTTTCCTTCTGTTTTCTAAAATTCCGTTGTAGTCAGAGAAATCACAGTGGCCAAATACAGGGGGTTTTAATCTATTAGTTTTATTTAGCCATGCCTTCTGGGAAGAAAAACGCTGTGCTTTTGAAAGATGAACATACCTAGCAGGAGGCTCGAATGAGGGATTCCCACCTCGCACCCTCTTACAGTGAGACGAGTGCCACAGCCCATCTCCCCTCTGTGAGCCCACGTGCCTGTTGCAATCAGGGGGCTTTGAGGTTGCTACCATAAAGTAGCAGAGAGCCCGCAATTCAGGGCATGCACCTCCTGGCAGGGATTAATCTGGTCTAGTTTAGGAGTTTTAAAGTGTGATATATGAGTCTGAGCCACCTACTCCAAACCTCCTTTAAAGTCAATGAAGGGAAACAAATGAGGGCAATTCCACCATAAATTCAACAAGCTGCTCTGTGGAAGTGCCTTTTTCTCTCCAATCATTTTAAGTAGGAGCCTGGGATGACTGGCTGTGGTTTAGATGTCTAAATGTCAGAGGTCTGAAATTAAGTCAATCCAACCCAGAAAAGATTACTCAGAGGTTGAAGAGTCCATCACAAGGACTCCTTCTTGCAGATCCTTGTGTCTTCTGTTCCCTTGCATTTAGCATTAAAAAATACAAGGAAACCAGAAACTAGAGCTAGGCAGCAAATGGGACATTAACAGCTGTAAACATATTTACACAAACTTAGAATCATAGAATCATCGAATCATTTAGGTTGGAAAAGACCCTTAAAATCTTCGAGTCCAACTGATAACCTAGCACTGCCAAGTCCACCACTAAACCATGTCCCTAAGCGCCACGTCTACACATCTTTTAAATACCTCCAGGGATGGTGACTCCACCACTTCCCTGGGCAGCCTGTTCCAATTCTTGACAACCCTTTCAGTGAACCCTTAGTGTCTTTGCTGATCTTTTGGGTTCTGCTGGCTTGGAAAATAAACTCAGGCTGACCTGCTAGAGGGCTCCTATTGTATCCAGAGAGAATAGCTGCCCTTCTTGTACAGAGCATGCTTCTCACTGAAGGTACATCAGAACATGTCCACAAAGGAGAGGAGAGAAAGACGAAGTGCTGTTATACCTTTGCTACACTCGATTTCCCCTGCAGGAAGTTATTATTGCCAGATGGATGTTGCGTTACGTTATCCAGCAGATAGACTATACTTATGTTATTCCCAAAAGAAAATAACCAAACCCAGTTTGTTTTAGAAACTGTAAGCTCTAACATCAGATATCTATTAAACCACTCCAGGTATTACAGTTTTTGTTTTTGACAAGATGCTGAATTATTATTTGTTTGTTCATATTTTGTTTGCACCACTGACAGAAATATATAAATATTATAGTCACAAAATTCACTGAGTTTCTTGATGACATGTATATGTCCACTTGCCTAATTAAGGCTAAATGTGGAAATAACAGGCCCTTTGGCCAAGTGTTTTCTTCTTTGGTAGTTTATTATGAAGGACTGCTCTGTTTTATTTTTCTTTCCCAGCATTTAACTTAATCACAACACCTGTAAGTAAAAGTGTTCTTACTTCTCCCAATTCTTGATCCTCCTCATAGTTCTCATCAGCTTGAATCATATGCTCAGCAAAGCAGAGCTGATTTTTTCCCGTGTACTTAATTGCTTTCTTTCAGCAAGCCATGAAGAATTAGCCCACAGGAGCACTGTAGGATCAAGGGAGCTCTGTGGATGGGGACCACTGCAGAATCATCCCATGCACCAGGAGGATGCACCAAAAGGACTGAAAAAGGGATTATATTTATGGGTGAACTGTGGACACGTTAAAATTGGTGAGCATAGAAAGTATCCAGATGGCATTATTTTTAAATAAGAAGCAACCAGTTTGTGAGCTTTTTGTGTCATATGTTAAAAAGGTTTGGTTTAGGGCCGGATGGGAAACACTAAGGAAAGCTGGTGACTTCATATTTCTATCATCAGATCGGATGACTCTGCAGCAGGGTTGTAGCTTAATCATTGAAAGCACCTGAGAAGGATAAGAATATGGATGTAGTTGTCAATTGCAGAATGAATGTGATGCAATCAACACAGGCAAGAAAAAGGAAAACTCATTTATAAGGCTGGATCATACAATAGGGCACATTTAAGAGCAACGTGTCAAGCACAGATAAAACTGTACAAAATTCTTATTCTTTGAAGCAACAAATGTAGTTCTGACCATGTCTGTTCAAAAAGATTCCATTCAGACTGCAATAAATGCAATAAAGGCTATAAGACTGATCAGGGAACTTAAGAGCCTATTACAGATGAGGAAACTACAATACCTATTCTTGCTTAGTCTAGAAGTACCTGAGTGTTGTAAATATTAGGAAGGCAGAAATCTCTATATACTAAAAGATGTTGGTGGTATAAACATACAAAGAAATTCATAGAACAAACAAATTTTAGGTCAGAAATGAGAAGAAGATTTACATACATGAGAAGATCAATGTTTTGGAAAGATTCCCTAATGATAACAGAGGAGGCAAGAGTCCTTAATGGTCTTAAACGAAACTTGATAAATGCAGAGAGGAATTGAAAGAGTAAGTTATAGTTCATAATTGCATATAATGCCCCCAGATACCCTTTTTCAGTCTCTTGTGGTCACCGAGTCTGATGTCCCGATTAGCATAAGGCATGGAGCCTCACCCAGTAAGCTCTTTGGGATGCTCAGTGAGGTACCAGTAAAGCACCTCTAATTTTCTCTGTAAAATTACAAGACCACGCTAATTTCACCACTTGGTTTAAAAGGGCCTCTGACTGACTGGAGTTAAGTTTGGATGAGTGTGAAGATGCACCGTAGGATCCCTGACCACTCTCTATTGGTAATGTGAGCTCAGATCTGTTCTGCCAGAAGACAACAGTTAGTGCCACCACCTCAAGCAAATTCCATTTTGAGGCTGGCTTAGATTTTTCCCATACTGTCAATCAAAAAAAGAATTTACTATTCCTCTGTGTGCATGCTTCACCCCTCTTCCTAAAACTAAACAAACCCCAGACCAATCTCTGGAATCAGAATTGCCAAACCTTGGCACCGCTGCAGATATAAAGGGCTGGTAGCCAATCAGAAAAGACTCACAGATGGAAAACGAAGCAGCAGTTTTCGGTATTTTGTACTGCCATACTAACATGGAACAGAGATCAACGTCCAAATCAAACTCCAGCATGGAGGAAGAAAAGTTTCCCAAAAAATTAGTCAGAGATGCTTGGTCTGGAGTGATTTGCAAATCTGAGTAAGGATTTCAGGAGTTGGCTCCTGGGCTGAGGTTTTCCTGGTGTTAGGGGGAACTCCAGGTGGAGTAAATAGATAATACTTTGCTTTAACTGTGTCCTGTTAACAGATGCTAGGTTTTCCAGATAATCTTTTGTTAGCAGAAGAAGACAACTCCAACAGACTCAGGTATCCTGCTGTCAGGGTGCAACGAGGGCCAGCTGCTCCCGATGGGAAGGGAAAACCAAGGGCGATAGTAGGGGCAGCAGAGGCAG
>NW_008825616.1:1212067-1222652 GCF_000699105.1 Pygoscelis adeliae
GCAGGAATCTCCAGGCAAGTCCATATGACACGCCAGGTCCATGGTCAGAGTTAGTGGGATCCTTCTTCTTTATTAATGTGTTGTCTTTTGGTTGCTCTTGTATTTCATCAGTCGTATCTAATGACTTGTCTTGCACTCTGAAATGGTCATATGAAGGTGAGCTCAAGGTTCTCCTGATAGGAGCACAGAATTAAAATGTAAATCCTTGGACCTCTGTTAACGCAACACAACATCATCCACCTTTTCCCCATTTAGCTTGGTTTCCCTCATTACTATAGGAGGAGGTTCTTCCAGAAACTCACTCTCGTTATCAGGAAACTTTTCTTAACTTACAGCCTACACTAACTTATGACCAGTTTAGACCAATTTATTATTATGCTTTACTCTTCAACGTTCTAATTTACTCATGAACAAACCCCAGACTGCCTCTCAGCAGCACCAGTAGATTACACAAGACAAAAAATTCCTGTATCATTCCAGACACTGGCCTTTCCATTTCCAGAGAGTCCTATTAATCCTTTCTGTACTCCATTGCTAGTATGAATTCACCTTTCCTTGCAGAAAGCCCTTAGGCTCACAACACATCCCAGCATGAAGTTTTTTCCCATAATTAATGTGCAAGAAATTGAGGGCTTGCATTTCTGGCCTCAAATTGGGAACTTGTGTGCTGTATGTTCAGTCTCTCCTAAATGTAGCCATCGTGTAGTGTATCTGTATGGAAAAGGAGAACGAAAAGTTGCCTTGTCCCACAGAGAAAAAGTTTCCCAGCAGTAAGTAAAAGTGGAATAATGATCCCACTGTTCAGACACGCCTTAGAAATATAATGAACAGAGTTGACAGGCACAATTTGGAAGTCTAGAAATATATTTGTCATCAAGAGATTAAAAATGGAAAAGGCTTGGGTTACAAGCACCAGCAGAAAATCCATTTCCTATCATGTGATGGTGGCAGGCACTGCCAAGGCCAGGATGTGTTTTACCTTTGTAAGCAGTACACCAGTCTCATCTGGGTCTGTCCTGGAGCTATCAGTGTCCCAAACACTCCCTGACATGCTCTTTGAACCCACGGAGGAAGGTTTATACTGTAGATTACGTTTGCTCAACATTAACTCCCTTCCCCACCCAAAAATCTGACGTCTTCTCCTCTGATCCGGGAAATGAGAGGTCGGAGGACTATAACCCAGTTGGGCATGGGAGAGGGAGCCACATCCTGACAACCAGGGGCACCGGTGGGATGCCTTGACATCATGTGGCTTCTTTTGAAACCTACAGGAGGCAGGTGCTGGGCATCTCCAGGAAGTCAACTTACTTGTCAGTGTTTTTGATACGACTGCAAGAGAGGGCTTTACAGGATGTTCATGACCTCATTCCTTATCCTGAAGCTTGTCGGCTCTTTATAATCTCTGAGAATGTCAAAGGGAAACTGGGAAAGACCGAATTGTTCTTCCTCAGATCATAGCGAAAGTGCTGACTGATCAGTTTGTTCTGTCTTGGGATATTTCCTGGAAGAAGTAATCTTATGTTTTATAACTTCATGGCTGTGGTCCATCTCTATTCAGCAAGCTTTTGAGTAGTTCTGGAATGATACAGCCCATCCATATCGGTTGCTTTCCGTGCTGTGATTCACCAAGAATCGTATCGCTGCCAGACTAAAAAGCAACAAGAGAGGGCCTGGCTAAAGTGTGGTCACCCTTAATCAAGTTAGTTGACTGTTATGAGAAGTGCAAATTAATTAGTGCTTATTGGTTTTGTGAGGTTTTTTTTGGGTAAGTGGAAGATAGGTTGCATATCCAGGAATCCTATATGGACGGGAAACAAGGGAATACTTAAAAGCTGTAATAAAAATACTCCTCTCTTTACCTCCTAGACAGAGAAAGCATCCAAGAAACACACCCTCCTTCACAGAGCTCTTCCAGACACAGACCTTTTGAGAATATTGTGCTCTGATGAGATACCAAGGGGAACTTTCTGCTGCTGAAGAGTGGGAAACATTAGAATGAGTTTCCTGGAAAGGATGTGGGGTTTCCATCAGTGGATGTCTTTATGAGAAAGTGAGATAAACATCTGTCAATATTAATATAGGCATACTTGAACATGGCTTACAGAGGTCCCCTCTGAACACAGACTGATTCAATCGCCCTGTGCAGAATTCATGTGAGTCTTAGTGCACCAGTTTCTAAGGAGAGAGACTTCTTGGTCACTTAATGGCCAAAACATCATGTCCTGTCGTGACATTCTGATCTCATTTTGCCTAGAAAACGCCTGGAGAACATGGAAAGCCCAAGCAGTGAGAAGATTTATTTCCCAGCTAGGCCTCTGTTCACCTGAACTTTGTAACAGTAGTCCCAGAGGGTGCCGTTAGGATGGAAACACCATTTTGTGGGTGATGCTGGAAACCCTGGTCCTGTCCTTGCACACATAAAATTCCCAAAGACCTCTTAATTTGTGATCAGCACAGTATTCACTGGATTGCAGTATAGGCAAGCATGTTTGAGCCATTCTTTCACAAAAGGTTTGTCTACTTTGTGTGTCATGAATCATGGTCAGTCATCCCTTTCAGCAACTGCCAGCACCCCTTTTTGCTGTCAGAGTGAAATCATGGTGCCGCATCTCATTTCTCATCTTCAACTTTGAAAGAACACTGAGGGAAACATGGGAATGGTGATTTTTCAGTGCTGTTGCTTCACAGTGATATTCTGGTAATCGTTATTTCTTTATATTAAGAAAATGACAAGGACCTCAATAAAGGAAATAGGATCTACTGCATTTTTTTTTGCTAAAGCAACACACTCGCTCCTAGCATGATGATTGTGATGTCTAATATAGTTTAATCTGACAAACACCTGAAGTCAATCATAAGTTTGAGCAGAGTGAAGGAGGGCATAGGAGGTGCTGTGCATTTTCAGCAGTGCTGCCAGTCAAGTGATTTGCATCGTCTTCATTTAATGATCAAGCTCGGAGGGAAGGACAGTTTGACCATGTTTGTTCACTGTTAATATATCCAACATCTTAACTTGTACACAGGAATAAAACTGGAGAAGGTTGTCCTCCCCTTGCAGATATGACTCTAGAAAGGCTGAAGGAAAATTAAACAAACCTCTTTTCACTTTTCAGCTTCTGATCTGCAATACAATAAACCATAAAATTATGCTCTCTGAAGTAGAGGAGTCTTCTATCACAACACCTTTTATCACAGTTACTTGTTTGGAAGACAACTCAATACTCACCATCAGCTAAACAATGTTTTCTACAGCATCTTCTTCAAAAAGCCTCTGTGGAGCTTGGTTGAAATGTTTCCACTCAGACTGCTTTCTGATAGAATATTAAGATTCTTGGCAAAAGAACTTTTTCATCCTTCCAAAAAGTGTTTGCTTTCCATAGCATATTTCAATATTTACAGTAAAAGGAAATACCTAAAGACCGCAAATGTTCCCGAGGACAAAACACAGTAGGACCTTGTGGGAATTGTATTTTTGGTACCTCAAGTCCCTCTTCCCTGGTCTGGGCCAAATTTTTCATTTAGACTACATCTCCCATGATGCCGCAGTGCCAAGTGGTCTCATGGTGTTCTCAGGGAGGCAAAACTATGAGGTATTTGCTGTCCAGGGAAGTGAGTGGGTGCAGAAAATATTGGTATTACAGTCCAATGAGAAACTGCTACACACTTTCCAAACGTGTATTTTCAGGCTTTAGCCAAAAGCTTTCATTTTTCAGCTGAATGAGTTTTTACCAAAAATCAGTGTTTTCTGTAGAAAAATCAACATCCCATTCTAACCTGCTTGGTTTTGAACTACAAAGGCAAAATGAATCTCAGAGGAGCTGTACCCAAAGGACTGGATTTTCAGCTGGTGTCAATTAACATTAGGAGCACTTGTTCTGAGGGGAGCAATGCTGACTTAGAGGAGCTAAAGATTAAGCCAAACTTTTGTAAAGTACTGTGTGTTCTCCAGACAAAAAGTAATGCATATTTTCTTTTTAAACCCTGGCTCAGGCAGAAAATGTGGATGAATACAGTTTTCTTCTTAAAAGAGTTTTTTTAAATATCCAGTTGTTTCACCGTTCCCATTCTCCTGTGCTAACTTTAATTGATCTAATTTTTTAGAGGTGTTTGGTTACAATCAATGGCATGTATAATCAGGAAAGAAACTGAGAATTTTGTTTTTATATCCATCTTTGCACGGTCTTGGTCTTTTGTTTAATTTAGTATCATGAGGCTCCTTCTTGCTTTCTGTACCCATTTCCATCTACTGCTTTCTGTATTTTTAGAGTGCAGATGCAATTTTTACCATGTCGTCCGTAACACAGGAGGAGCTGCTTGCAAACATCTTTAAAGGTGCTGATCTAAAGCCCCCCTTACAGCACTCCTTGCCTTGATGTTATACAAACAACTTGATGACATTTAGTTTTCTGATGTAATAGCTGTTGTGCTCTCAATACAGTGGGATTTAGCTGATCAAAGACAGACATATGTCTGTATTGCATGTATCTACATCTAAAACCACCTTCCCAGCCTCTCTTTCTAGTCAAAGGAAATGGGCACTTTTGGGTGTGATTCAGCTGATCTCTTTTGAACATCTCCCTTAAGATGAGATGTTCTGCAGCTTAAACTCCTTTCACAGTGTTAATTATATCTCCATGAGGTATAAAGGGAACCAAGGGTGACCAGATCAGATGGAAGTGTTGGTTGGGGAAGATGAATCCCGACTGTAGTCCTTCCTAGCTTCTTACAGAGACATGTGACAGTCCTCCATCCTTGTCCCTCCATGTGGCTGGAAGGATGTCCCTTCAGGTTGCAAGTATTGCCAGTGGTGTAAAAAGTGTGATTTTGGTGATATCGCAAGACATGTGCCATGTCCGTCACATATGTGGATAAGCGTGTGCACTCCTGGCACAGGACCAGACTCCGGTTTTTCATGGAGCTGGGGGTGTGAAACTTCAGGTCCTGTGGCAGATGCATTTGTGGGCACGTGCTGAAGAAGGTGTGGAAAGAAGAGCCAGCGATCCAGGCAGAGCTGAAGGAATTGTTCTAGCAGGCCAAATTCAGCCCACAGGACACAATGCCCAAACTAACACAATCTCTGTTTTTTTCAGTGTATAAGTCCTGCTTAGGCAATCCTTATCCACACCCTCTTCCAGGCTTCCTAATCAGTGTTAGAGAAACAGTCCACATTATTCTTGGTCACCTCAGGGCCATTTTTGATCAGATATCATGATGAGAACAGGCATGACGTAATTAGCCCCACAAAACCAAAATAATAATAGTGATGATAATAATTTATTATTATTTCTCTTTGTATGTTGACCCATTTTGGACTGTTCATTTAACTGAAAAGGGACATGTTTTCAATTAAACAAAATGGGATTTAAAATGAGATTTAAAATGAAAAGGCACTGACCTTAAAAATAGGCCAGGGGTTTTCATCTCAGAGGTCAGTTGTTCCTGGCAGTAGTGGCGACGCATCATGAGTAAGTTGGTTTCAAAATTTAAAGCATTTAGAACAGCCATGACAAACATATTTTTGCACACTTACACTTGCCTATTGAAGCTGCAGTGCACTTGCTATTGCATGTAGCAGTAATGGTCTGACACATCTGGAGATAAGTAGCTTTATATTGAAAGAGAAAAAAAAAAGCATTTGAGCATGTGCGGTAGTTACCAAACTTCTCACCAAACCCTTGGATTTAAGATGCAGTTTCTGTTAGCTTGTGCATCAGTGCTAGTTACATCTTCATGGACGTACGTACAGAGCCATAACCTGTGCAGTGGTTTACCAGTGCTACTTCGTAAAACTGCTTAGGAAAGGAAAAGGAACTTTTTGAATTAAACATTTTAAATTAAACCATTAAATTAATTAAAAAAAAAAAAAACCTAAATGAAATTCATTAACCAGTTACAACATGGCCTTAAAATTAGGTCCATTCTGGACTATTTTTCTTTTCTTGTGGTCAGGTTCCCTAAGCAGTGGGCTATACTACCTTCCAGGAGTCCGAACTAGCTGGGGACCCCTTTTCAGCGTGAAAAGGCTTCTTCCTAACAGTTGTTAGAAATCCACTGCTATTTCCAAGGTGAATGGCAGCTGCAATTGTCCAGCATGTAAGATCAAGTGTTAGAGGTCACGGTCACTGTTCAGGGAAAACACTTAAGCGTGTGCTTGACTTGAACCACGTGTGTGAAACTGCACGGGGCAGTTAACAGATCCCAGCTGGTTCCAGCTTTGCTCAAACCAGTGGCTGACAGGCACAGGAAGGTGGATCAAAAACTGGGTGAGTAGGTGGGAGAGAATAAGGTGTTTCTCCCATGGCTAATGAGTGGACAGGGAGATATCCTCTAGGAAGTTATTCCCCTGTGCTATTAACTAGTTTTCTTCTTTTTTTTTTTTTTTTGTGTGTGTGTGTTTTTTTGACAGATAATAAACATACCCCAATGAAAGGGCTTCACAAGGGTTTAGGCGTAGAGCCTAAATGAAACCACGCAGCAGTTTACAACATGTTTAAATCCCATTGACATCAGGGTGCCATTGATTTGTACCGCATAGTGTCACTGACCTGGGGCATAAATGATAGCGTACCAGTGCAATGTCCAGTGTTTGAGTAGCTTGGAGCTGCCAAGTCTCCTACCCTGAGTATGAGACTCACACAATTTACTTCTGAATTACCTTCTTCCATTCCTGGAAGATGAGCACCGCTGGGCCCTGCTAAAGGAGCTTTACCCAGAAGAAAAGGCCCTGCTAGGAGATGTTTGGCAGCTGTAACCTGCCACCATGAACGTTGACCTGCCATCTCCAACATGACCCCTTATCCATGACCTAGTGTGGCACTATTTCACATGACATGAGCAACAGCATTAGCTTTTCCTACAGAAAAATTTGCAAATATGTATTTTACAGGCACTGCTTAGACTCTGATTTCTAAAAAAATGTACATTGATCACAAAGGCATATTTTCAGTATTTACTGTACATTATTTTTGCTTTAAGTTTCAGTAACCGCTGTGTATACAGAGCTTCGTATCATTGCCATTTCCGATTCCAGCTGGCTGAAGATGTTGGCAAGGAGGTTATCAACCCAGATGCAATTTATTATTATTGCCTTCTCCCTTTGTCTAAACATTTTTCTAACCTGTTAAGTTTTCTGTGATCGATAGTTTCAAATGATTTTTCTTTTGCCAGGTCCTGAGCTAAAAATGTCTTTCCTTAATCAGGAAAATATCCATAGGGGCTAGGCTTTAATATGGAGTAGTATATCTAGGTCTTTTGATTAAAAACATGAAAAAACATTGGTAAGAAGCCACCAACTGATAGCAAATTCAGTCTCTAGTTACAGTAGTTTTAGTACATAAAATATTACTGTATGATGTTACAGTGCATTTCTCCAGGATGATTTGAATCAGACTGTTTTTTTTTCCCTGAAGCTTGTAGTTAGATAAATGCCAGACATCCATTTTGCATACTGAACCAGTTGTACAGCTCTTTAAAAAACTGATCAAGCAATAGACATTATGAAGTTGACTCTTTAAATCCCAGGTCATAGTACTGAGTTGTCCTAACCCCATCGCAGGCTTCTTCTGCCATGACCCCACTGCTGTTTGCACCAGAACTTGTTGGGGTTCATCACCTGAAGGATAAGAGCTCCTTACCAGAAGGCTTGCTGGGAAAAAAAGGGCAGTACATGAAATTACTCTTTCTCCCATGGCAAAATAGAGTCAAGGAATAAAGGAAAAGCTCTGAATAAGTCTTCTGGAGAAGGGCCTCGTGAGGAGCTTCATAGAGGAGTAAGTATGGAAGAGGATAATAAAGAGGGAACTGAATTAGTTGTCCAGTTTTTGTGACAAAGCAGCAATCACCTGGCTCCTGGTGTGTGGCTTTGGGTTCTTCCATATCCCTATCATGTCTTTGCTGGAAGGAACCTGGGAAAAAGGGGTGGAGGAGGGATCACTTTACTTTTGCTGGAGATCCATGCACAAATCATCCAGAGTTACTCTGTGAAAATGCCGGTGCTAGAAGACGGATGAAAGGACAGGGACAGAGGAGGGAAGGAACTGCTGGATCAAAAAGTCAACCGGGGTAGTAATCCAGGCAAAAATCCTACTTTTCATGTCTGCAGGGTGGGTACTTACAGCAGGGCTAGGACACCTGAGCTTCCTTATAGATACTGGAGAAAAAGAGCCCCTCTTGCTGAGCAGATCTGAAAAAATTTAAATGCGAATTTTGTGAAGAGATGAATTGCACCCCAGATTGCCTTGACTGGATTGCTTCAGTATCCTCCCAATATAAAGATAAAGCAGAGGTTCAGGCATAACTGTATCTTCATCGCGGATGCTCATGTTTCATCTGATGAATCCCATGTGATTCTCCTGGGAGAAACCTCCTGTTTGAGAGGGGGCTGGGTGTTTCCCTGGGGACATCCTTTCTGAGAAGCTCCAGCAAAGCATTGTGCTCAATGTGAGACACAGGCGTAGTTTCAGGTGGTATTTAGTTTGAACTGACATGTTGTTTAATCATCCCTGTGAGTTCATGTGAAAGGGCCTGGGAAGCAAAGAGCATAGTCAAATCAGAGTCTTATCTTGTAAACCTAATACCTCTTAATTTCCTTGGATCTAGTTGACAAAAATTTTCTAAACTTATCTAATAATGTTTATTTTTGTCACACTTCTTTGCTGAAGTTATGTGACTTATTAAGCAGCTGGAATGGTCCTTTTTTTTAAAAATAAAAACGTCTACTAAAATTAGAGATATCTAGTTCCTAGTTTTCAACTCACTCGAAAATCCCAGTGTAAATGCCAATGAAATACACTTTGATTCAAGGCCAAGGAAACAGAGGTGGATCAGGATTACAGACGGGGGTATAGATCAAGTGGATTCTGAAATCCTGTTTGGCACATCAGCACTAGCAGGTTAGTGGTGGCCAGCGTGATCAGGAGGCAAAAGGCAACCCTTTTTCACACTCCTCTGAAAAAAGCAAGCAACTCGTTGTTTCCAGATGTTCTGAAAGGAAAAACAGAAATGCACTGAAACAGGGTTAGGCCACATCACAGGGGAGAAATCCAGCAGAGACTTAAACATGGTTTTCTGAGGAAGTCTATAAAGTCGATTGCTGAAAGCTGGGAGGGTGTGGTGGGGAAAAGTAACTCTATACTGGCTGAGTTCCTTCTACTTTTTCCTTCTGTACTTACTTCAGCATCCTGTGTTGGAGAGAGGATCCTGGCCCAGGTTGCTCTCACAGATACAGCCAGGTTTTGCATGCTTGCACTCCGCTGTTACGTCAGGGGAAGGCATTATCTTACAAAACGTGTAGTTCTCAAAGCAATCTGATATGGCGTACAGGACCTCACAGAAGATGCAAGCAAAATTAGTAAAAATGATGACATTAAGATGTGGATTCTAGGACCTATCTATATGAAAACACAGTATTTCTTTTCTTTCTTTGCTTTGAAAACCACAAGCATACTTTATGCGCTCACAACAGAGAAAATAAAACAAATGATGGAATATAAGATGATACAGAAAGTGTTAAGGGTTAGTTTAAGTTTTATTCAGTTGTAAATGGAAAACTTTGAGTCAGTATTGCAAAGTTAGTTAATGCTTTTTTTCTTTGTTGTTTTGTTTTTTTTTTTTCCCCTGAATTGATCTGTCTTGAATTGAAACAGATTGAGAAACCTTTCTCTTGGCTCCCTGTGTAGTTAGTTACAGGGAAAACTAATGGGAAAAGTCAAAATGGGCCATAATGTCAACTTTCTTCCAACAGTGTAAATAAGTTCTATGATTATATATTTCAGGTAAGGATCTTCCCCAATTTATTTGAAGGCTGGAAAGAGAGTCTTTAATGTTTCTTCCATGCTAGCTTCTTCTAAGGAAATTTCATTTTATGGAAGAAAGAAATTAGAAAACATTTTCTAATAAAAGACTGTACCCCAAAATATTTATCAAAAAAAAGGCCTCGCAATTATTTCAATGAGATTCTTTTCTTTTTTTTTTTGAAAACAAACTGAACAAACCTGTAAGGTTAGATCTTAATATCGTTAAAAGAATAATACATACCATTCTAGATCCTATTAGCACATTTATAAAATAAAACAGACCCATATAACTATTTTAAAGTGTTTCTTAAAATGAACTAAGAAAGCTAACATCCAGAAAATGAGGGCATTGAAATCCAAATTGCGCTTATAACCAGTAAAAAATCTTAGACTATAATTAATCCAGCAGAACATCCAGAAGATCAGTTAATTTGCCAGGACTCTGTCACAGCATTTATGCATGAACTGACCCAATACAAATGAACGTCTAAAATTAAACTCAAAAGTTCTGAGTTCATGCGAGTGGCAAGGAGCATTACACCCATTGAGATATTGGAAGGGATAAGGTTTATGCTGCTGGCTTTCTGTTTTCCAAGCCATTCCTTTCCTGTTTTCCAAAAAAATTTTGCCATTTTTCTTTTAGTTACTGGAAAACTTTTCAGTTACACAACAGGTGTTTAACCAAATTAGGATAAGAGCAAAACCAATAGAAAAGGCGCACAGCAAACCTTTCCCCCCACTTGCCCCTCCTTGGGCTTCTCCAAAATGTAATGAAAACATGTAAGTATGTT